>NC_084634.1:2012451-2017956 GCF_033978795.1 Nerophis ophidion | reverse complement strand
GTCTTGGGCACTAATACACCCCCATACCATCACACATGTGTAAGTTACCCATGTCTTAGGCACTAATACACCCCCATACCATCACACATGTGTAAGTTACCCATGTCTTGGGCACTAATACACCCCCATACCATCACACATGTGTAAGTTACCCATGTCTTGTTCACTAATACACCCCCTTACCATCACACATGTGTAAGTTACCCATGTCTTGTTCACTAATACACCCCCATACCATCACACATGTGTAAGTTACCCATGTCTTGGGCACTAATACACCCCCATACCATCACACATGTGTAAGTTACCCATGTCTTGGGCACTAATACACCCCCATACCATCACACATGTGTAAGTTACCCATGTCTTGGTCACTAATACACCCCCATACCATCACACATGTGTAAGTTACCCATGTCTTGGGCACTAATACACCCCCATACCATCACACATGTGTAAGTTACCCATGTCTTGGGCACTAATACACCCCCATACCATCACACATGTGTAAGTTACCCATGTCTTGGGCACTAATACACCCCCATACCATCACACATGTGTAAGTTACCCATGTCTTGGGCACTAATACACCCCCATACCATCACACATGTGTAAGTTACCCATGCCTTGGGCACTAATACACCCCCATACCATCACACATGTGTAAGTTACCCATGCCTTGTTCACTAATACACCCCCATACCATCACACATGTGTAAGTTACCCATGCCTTGGGCACTAATACACCCCCATACCATCACACATGTGTAAGTTACCCATGTCTTGGGCACTAATACACCCCCATACCATCACACATGTGTAAGTTACCCATGCCTTGGGCACTAATACACCCCCATACCATCACACATGTGTAAGTTACCCATGCTTGGGCACTAATACACCCCCATACCATCACACATGTGTAAGTTAGTCATGTCTTGTTCACTAATACACCCCCATACCATCACACATGTGTAAGTTACCCATGCCTTGTTCACTAATACACCCCCATACCATCACACATGTGTAAGTTACCCATGTCTTGGGCACTAATACACCCCCATACCATCACACATGTGTAAGTTACCCATGTCTTGGGCACTAATACACCCCCATACCATCACACATGTGTAAGTTACCCATGTCTTGTTCACTAATACACCCCCATACCATCACACATGTTTAAGTTACCCATGTCTTGTTCACTAATACACCCCCATACCATCACACATGTGTATGTTACCCATGTCTTGTTCACTAATACACCCCCATACCATCACACATGTGTAAGTTACCCATGTCTTGGGCACTAATACACCCCCATACCATCACACATGTGTAAGTTACCCATGTCTTGTTCACTAATACACCCCCATACCATCACACATGTGTAAGTTACCCATGTCTTGGGCACTAATACACCCCCATACCATCACACATGCGTAAGTTACCCATGTCTTGTTCACTAATACACCCCCATACCATCACACATGTGTAAGTTACCCATGTCTTGTTCACTAATACACCCCCATACCATCACACATGTGTAAGTTACCCATGTCTTGTTCACTAATACACCCCCATACCATCACACATGTGTAAGTTACCCATGCCTTGGGCACTAATACACCTCCATACCATCACACATGTGTAAGTTACCCATGTCTTGGGCACTAATGCACCCCCATACCATCACACATGTGTAAGTTACCCATGTCTTGTTCACTAATACACCCCCATACCATCACACATGTGTAAGTTACCCATGCCTTGTTCACTAATACACCCCCATACCATCACACATGTGTAAGTTACCCATGTCTTGTTCACTATTACACCCCCATACCATCACACATGTGTAAGTTACCCATGTCTTGGGCACTAATACACCCCCATACCATCACACATGTGTAAGTTACCCATGCCTTGGGCACTAATACACCCCCATACCATCACACATGTGTAAGTTACCCATGTCTTGGGCACTAATACACCCCCATACCATCACACATGTGTAAGTTACCCATGCCTTGTTCACTAATACACCCCCATACCATCACACATGTGTAAGTTACCCATGCCTTGTTCACTAATACACCCCCATACCATCACACATGTGTAAGTTACCCATGTCTTGTTCACTAATACACCCCCATACCATCACACATGTGTAAGTTACCCATGTCTTGGGCACTAATACACCCCCATACCATCACACATGTGTAAGTTACCCATGCCTTGGGCACTAATACACCCCCATACCATCACACATGTGTAAGTTACCCATGCCTTGGGCACTAATACACCCCCATACCATCACACATGTGTAAGTTACCCATGCCTTGGGCACTAATACACCCCCATACCATCACACATGTGTAAGTTACCCATGCCTTGGGCACTAATACACCCCCATACCATCACACATGTGTAAGTTACCCATGCCTTGGGCACTAATACACCCCCATCCCATCACACATGTGTAAGTTACCCATGTCTTGTTCACTAATACACCCCCATACCATCACACATGTGTAAGTTACCCATGCCTTGTTCACTAATACACCCCCATACCATCACACATGTGTAAGTTACCCATGCCTTGGGCACTAATACACCCCCATACCATCACACATGTGTAAGTTACCCATGTCTTGGGCACTAAATACACCCCCATACCATCACACATGTGTAAGTTACCCATGTCTTGGGCACTAATACACCCCCATACCATCACACATGTGTAAGTTACCCATGTCTTGGGCACTAAATACACCCCCATACCATCACACATGTGTAAGTTACCCATGTCTTGGGCACTAATACACCCCCATACCATCACACATGTGTAAGTTACCCATGTCTTGGGCACTAATACACCCCCATACCATCACACATGTGTAAGTTACCCATGTCTTGTTCACTAATACACCCCCATACCATCACACATGTGTAAGTTACCCATGTCTTGGGCACTAATACACCCCCATACCATCACACATGTGTAAGTTACCCATGTCTTGTTCACTAATACACCCCCATACCATCACACATGTGTAAGTTACCCATGCCTTGGGCACTAATACACCCCCATACCATCACACATGTGTAAGTTACCCATGTCTTGGGCACTAAATACACCCCCATACCATCACACATGTGTAAGTTACCCATGTCTTGGGCACTAATACACCCCCATACCATCACACATGTGTAAGTTACCCATGTCTTGGGCACTAAATACACCCCCATACCATCACACATGTGTAAGTTACCCATGTCTTGGGCACTAATACACCCCCATACCATCACACATGTGTAAGTTACCCATGTCTTGGGCACTAATACACCCCCATACCATCACACATGTGTAAGTTACCCATGTCTTGTTCACTAATACACCCCCATACCATCACACATGTGTAAGTTACCCATGTCTTGGGCACTAATACACCCCCATACCATCACACATGTGTAAGTTACCCATGTCTTGTTCACTAATACACCCCCTTACCATCACACATGTGTAAGTTACCCATGTCTTGTTCACTAATACACCCCCATACCATCACACATGTGTAAGTTACCCATGTCTTGGGCACTAATACACCCCCATACCATCACACATGTGTAAGTTACCCATGTCTTGGGCACTAATACACCCCCATACCATCACACATGTGTAAGTTAGTCATGTCTTGTTCACTAATACACCCCCATACCATCACACATGTGTAAGTTACCCATGTCTTGGGCACTAATACACCCCCATACCATCACACATGTGTAAGTTACCCATGTCTTGGGCACTAATACACCCCCATACCATCACACATGTGTAAGTTACCCATGTCTTGTTCACTAATACACCCCCATACCATCACACATGTGTAAGTTACCCATGTCTTGTTCACTAATACACCCCCATACCATCACACATGTGTAAGTTACCCATGTCTTGTTCACTAATACACCCCCATACCATCACACATGTGTAAGTTAGTCATGTCTTGTTCACTAATACACCCCCATACCATCACACATGTGTAAGTTACCCATGTCTTGTTCACTAATACACCCCCATACCATCACACATGTGTAAGTTACCCATGCCTTGTTCACTAATACACCCCCATACCATCACACATGTGTAAGTTACCCATGTCTTGGGCACTAATACACCCCCATACCATCACACATGTGTAAGTTACCCATGTCTTGTTCACTAATACACCCCCATACCATCACACATGTGTAAGTTACCCATGTCTTGTTCACTAATACACCCCCATACCATCACACATGTGTAAGTTACCCATGTCTTGTTCACTAATACACCCCCATACCATCACACATGTGTAAGTTAGTCATGTCTTGTTCACTAATACACCCCCATACCATCACACATGTGTAAGTTACCCATGTCTTGTTCACTAATACACCCCCATACCATCACACATGTGTAAGTTACCCATGCCTTGTTCACTAATACACCCCCATACCATCACACATGTGTAAGTTACCCATGTCTTGGGCACTAATACACCCCCATACCATCACACATGTGTAAGTTACCCATGTCTTGTTCACTAATACACCCCCATACCATCACACATGTGTAAGTTACCCATGTCTTGTTCACTAATACACCCCCATACCATCACACATGTGTAAGTTACCCATGCCTTGGGCACTAATACACCCCCATACCATCACACATGTGTAAGTTACCCATGTCTTGGGCACTAATACACCCCCATACCATCACACATGTGTAAGTTACCCATGTCTTGTTCACTAATACACCCCCATACCATCACACATGTGTAAGTTACCCATGTCTTGTTCACTAATACACCCCCATACCATCACACATGTGTAAGTTACCCATGTCTTGTTCACTAATACACCCCCATACCATCACACATGTGTAAGTTACCCATGTCTTGTTCACTAATACACCCCCATACCATCACACATGTGTAAGTTAGTCATGTCTTGTTCACTAATACACCCCCATACCATCACACATGTGTAAGTTACCCATGTCTTGTTCACTAATACACCCCCATACCATCACACATGTGTAAGTTAGTCATGTCTTGTTCACTAATACACCCCCATACCATCACACATGTGTAAGTTACCCATGTCTTGTTCACTAATACACCCCCATACCATCACACATGTGTAAGTTACCCATGTCTTGTTCACTAATACACCCCCATACCATCACAGATGTGTAAGTTACCCATGCCTTGGGCACTAATACACCCCCATACCATCACACATGTGTAAGTTACCCATGTCTTGTTCACTAATACACCCCCATACCATCACACATGTGTAAGTTACCCATGTCTTGTTCACTAATACACCCCCATACCATCACACATGTGTAAGTTACCCATGCCTTGGGCACTAATACACCCCCATACCATCACACATGTGTAAGTTACCCATGCCTTGGGCACTAATACACCCCCATACCATCACACATGCTGG
>NC_084634.1:1989951-2007451 GCF_033978795.1 Nerophis ophidion | reverse complement strand
ACAGTTGGTACAAAATGCGGCTGCTAGACTTTTGACAAGAACAAGAAAGTTTGATCATATTACGCCTGTACTGTATATACCTTTATATACATATATACATACATATATACCTATACTGTATATACCTTTATATACATATATACATACATATATACCTATACTGTATATACCTTTATATACATATATACATACATATATACCTATACTGGCTCACCAGCACTGGCTTCCTGTGCACTTAAGATGTGACTTTAAGGTTTTACTACTTACGTATAAAATACTACACGGTCTAGCTCCATCCTATCTTGCCGATTGTATTGTACCATATGTCCCGGCAAGAAATCTGCCTTCAAAAGACTCCGGCTTATTAGTGATTCCTAGAGCTCAAAAAAAGTCTGCGGGCTATAGAGCGTTTTCCGTTCGGGCTCCAGTACTCTGGAATGCCCTCCCGGTAACAGTTCGAGATGCTACCTCAGTAGAAGCATTTAAGTCTCATCTTAAAACTCATCTGTATACTCTAGCCTTTAAATAGACCTCCTTTTTAGACCAGTTGATCTGCCGCTTCTTTTCTTTCTCCTATGTCCCCCCCTCCCTTGTGGAGGGGGTCCGGTCCGATGACCATGGATGAAGTACTGACTGTCCAGAGTCGAGACCCAGGATGGACTGCTCGTCGGGACCCAGGATGGACCGCTCGCCTGTATCGGTTGGGGACATCTCTACGCTGCTGATCCGCTTGAGATGGTTTCCTGTGGACGGGACTCTCACTGCTGTCTTGGAGCCACTATGGATTGAACTTTTACAGTATCATGTTGGACCCGCTCGACATCCATTGCTTTCGGTCCCCTAGAGGCGGGGGTTGCCCACATCTGAGGTCCTCTCCAAGGTTTCTCATAGTCAGCATTGTCACTGGCGTCCCACTGGGTGTGAGTTTTCCTTGCCCTTTTGTGGGTTCTTCCGAGGATGTTGTAGTCGTAATGATTTGTGCAGTCCTTTGAGACATTTGTGATTTGGGGCTATATAAATAAACATTGATTGATTGATTGATGGAGCACCCTTTCGGGTGAGGTCCGTCAGTGGGCTGGTCAGGTCCGCAAACCGGGGAATAAATCGACGGTAGTAGCCCGCCAGTCCCAAAAACTGCCTCACCTCTTTTAGTCTTGGGGGGTGGACAGGCCGCAATTGCCGCCGTCTTGTTAACCTGTGGCTCCGCCCCCCAAGTGGTACCCCAGATATTGTACCCGCCTCAAGGACTCGAGCACCGCCCCCACCCGCCGCAGGTGATCTTCCCGGCTGCCTACCTGGATGATAACATCATCCGGAGTGGAGAAGGCCGATTTTTCCCGGGACTCTGGTGCGTTCAAATAAATTGTAAATTTATTTGAACACACATTTCAGTAATGCTGCATTTAATGATTTCATGATTTAATGAATTCATTAAATTATGAAATAGTGAAACTAAAAATCTAACATTTAAGTGTAATTTCACATTATGCAATTTAATGACAAAACCTTATTTCCAATGCTAATTAATGACGCATTTAAATTATTATTTAGATATTTCATGATTTAATTAAATCAAATTAAATAAAAAAAAAACAGTTTTTAAATATAAAAAATTATGCAATTTTAATAACATTAAAAATCATTGTTATTATTCATGCATTCAATTCCATGTGTAATTAATGACAAATTTAAGTAGGTATTTAAAAAAATATATATTTCATGATTTAATGAATTAATTCAATCATTTAACAATTGAGTGTAATTTCACATTAAATAAATTAATGCAATTTAACAACAGTAAACATGATTTCCGATGCTAATTAATGACATGTTGAAATGATTATTTAGATATTTCATGAAATCAATACATTAAATCCAACATTTAACAATTATATAATAATGCAATTTAATATATTAAACATTATTATTCATGCATTCAATTCCATTAGTAATTACTGACCAATTTAAGTTTGAAATAAATACTTTTAATTTTAAGTAGCTATTTCATGATTTAATGAACTCATTAAATTATGAAATAGTGAAACTAAAAATCTAACATTTAAGTGTAATTTCACATTATGCAATTTAATGACAAAACCTTATTTCCAATGCTAATTAATGACACATTTAAATTATTATTTAGATATTTCATGATTTAATTAAATCAAATTAAATAAAATAAAAAAACAGTTTTTAAATATGAAAAAATTATGCAATTTTAATAACATTATTTCATGATTTAATGAACTCATTAAATTATGAAATAGTAAAACTAAAAATGTAACAATTAAGTGTAATTTCACATCAAATTAATGAATGCCATTTAATAACATTAAACATTATTTCCGATGCTAATTAATGACATGTTTAAATGATTATTTAGATATTTCATGATTTACTGCTATCAATAAATTAAATCAAAAATGTAACAATTAAATGTTATTTTACATGAAATAAAATAATGCAATTTAATAACAATTTCATGCATTTAATTCCATATGCAGACTATGCCAAAATTAGGTAGGTATTTTTTTATATGTATTTTAGGATTTAATGACGTCATTAAATAAAGAAATCCAAAAATGAGCAATTAAATGTAATTTCACATTTAATAAAATAATGAAACGTAATAACGCTTTAACGTATTTAATTACAATTAAAATGAATGGCACATTTAAGTAATTTAAATATTTTAATGAAATAATGTTATAATAAATGTAAGTGTACATTAAATATATTAATTTATTGTAATAATATGCTCACATTTATTTCCAGTTGTAACTCATTTTAGTAACACCTTTAAGTAATTATTAAAATATGTTTTTAATTCAGTCCTATTTCGCCTAATGTGGAAAATTAAATGTATTAAATATATAGTCTGATATATTACAATAAAAGGCGACTTTAGTGATAATGTATTTTATTGTATTGTGATTGGTTGAAAGGCAAAAGTGCGCTGACGTCACACGGCATCCGGAAGTAGTGGCCCAAATGTGATTGGTTGACAGGCAAAAGCGCGCTGACGTCACAAGCCATTTAGAAGTAACGGCGCACATGTGATTGGTTGAAAGGCCAAAGTGCACTGACGTCACACGCCCTCCAGAAGTAATGGCCTAAATGTGATTGGTTGAAAGGCAAAAGCGCGCTGACGTCACACGCCATCGAGGGCGACAAGAAGAACGCGGAAGCTGTTGAAAAGTAGTAAAATGGCTTTTGGAGACTGTTGGAAGAACTTGTCGTGGTTCTATCGCCAGTACCTCCTGGTGACGGCTCTCTACATGCTGGAACCCTGGGAGAGGACCGTCTTCAGTATCCTTGCCAACGTAGCGTTAGCCACATGCTAACCGCTAGCATCCGCTTCTTCCGGGTTCATCAAGCTGCTCTTTGTAAGCATGTCCATTCATAATGTGTTTCATTTATCAATACGTGCATTTATATACGTTAAAAAACTGTCGATAAATGTGAACAAATGTATGTGGAGTTCGGCCGGTGGCGAAAAAGGGCGGTGTCGAGGCTATGCTACATGCTACATGCTGTTAGCTCCGTTGAAATAGACTGTAGCAGTCATGCTAGGGGCGTGTCTATTTGGCGGCCATCTTGGTGCGGGCAACGTCCCTGTTCTTACAGCAGGGGTCACCAACCTTTTTGAAACCAGGAGCTTCTTCTTGGCTACTGATTAATGTGAAGGGCTACCAGTTTGATACACACAAAAATAAATTGCCAGAAATAGCCAATTCGCTCAATTTACCTTTAATTAAAAAAAAAATATATATATATATATATTAGGGCTGGGCAACGATTAAAAATTTTAATCGAAGTTAATCGCACTATTTCTCCGATTAATTGCATTGTATACGCAAAGCCCAATACTTAATTCAAAAGTAGTGTGTAGTGCACCTTTATTGGAATATTCTCCCACATGAACAAAAACGCCAAAACACTTGTTGTGCAAACACAATTTAAATCAATCCTTGTTAAACAGTAGCAGTTAAATAGCATATTTTATGAAAATCAACTCCAATAATGTAAATACAAACATTTAAGCTTATTGCCACTGCCAGGGTATTTAAGTTATCCTGTTTGTTATGGAAAATAAATATAATCTACATACAAATCTCTGAGCCACAATCATAACATCTGAACAGGCAATTTCTGAGGTAACAGCAGAAACATTTTTTTTTTATCAGGGATCTTATGTTTAAAAAACCTATATTATAGGTAGTGGGCTGTTTTAGGGAATTTTTGATCAAATTATCCGTAGTAGCAATATTAATAATGTTGTGTTTATTCTGCGTAGTGCACTTAAGATAATTATGACCATATCTAGGAATTGATATGATGGGAAGTTTCCGATTGTTTGCTTGGTGCTTTGATAAACTGAAGGCATCATATACATGGTACTATATTGTGATGTTATGAGCCAGGGGAAAAAAGAACTACCCTACCCAGCATGCAACAGGAGTGACGAGCACGAGGTTGTGTCGCCATGACGGCATCTTGTATGTTGTGATATGCAGGCTCTGAAAGCAAACGTTAAGAAGTCAGCCAACACTCCTGGTCTGCATTATTCATAAATAGACAGACAACACATATACTCCGCTGCTTCACAGGCCGCTGGATGTAGACGGCAAAGTATTCCCATGCTAGCTAGCCGCTCTAGCAAGCACGCCTCATTCAGTCCAAAACGGCCCGATCTATCCACATCCAGAATTGCCTGGCGGTCGTAAGTGATCCCGGAGTGTAAGCCAGCCAGGAAATTTGCGGAATTGTCCGGTATTTTTGCCAAATGTTCCATCTTTACCAAGAGCCCCTCCTCGCCGAAGTACATCCGGGAGATGCCATCTTGTTAAGAAAAGGCGTTAACAAAATAAAAGCATGTAAACAACATACGCAAATGTGCGATAAAATAATTGTCGGCGTTAATAGATTGATGAGTTAACGCGTAATTAACGCATTAACTTGCCCACCCCTAATATATATATATTTAAAAAATGGGTATTTCTGTCCGTCATTCCGTCGTACATTTTTTCCCTTTTACGGAAAGTTTTTTGTAGAGAATAAATGATGAAAAAAACACTTAATTGAATGGTTTAAAAGAGGAAAAAAAAAGGGCACTGCTATGAGGTGGCGACTTGTCCAGGGTGTACACCGCCTTCTGCCCGATTGTAGCTGAGATAAGCGCCAGCGCCCCCCGTCACCCCTTAAAGGAATAAGCAGTAGAAAATGGGTGGATGGAAAAGAGGAGAAAACAGAAAAAAAAATGAAAATTTAATTTTGAAACATAGTTTATCTTCAATTTCGACTCTTCAAAATTCAACCGAAAAATAGAAGAGAAAAACTAGCTAATTCGAATCTTTTTGAAAAAAAAAAAATTAAAAAAGAATTTATGGAACATCATTAGTAATTTTTCCTGATTAAGATACATTTTAGAATTTTGATGACATCTTTTAAATAGGTTAAAATCCAATCCGCACTTTAGATGTATAGATAGTTAGATAGTACTTTAATGATTCCTTCAGGAGAGTTCCTTCAGGAAAATTAAAATTCCAGCAGCAGTGTACAGAGTTGAGATCAATTTAAATAAAAGTAAAAAGTAAATAATGGTGGTTTAAATGGAAACAAAATAGAGAAATATTACAATAAGAATAAAAACTAAAAAACAAAAATGGGAATAAAAATATAACAGTAAAATAAGAAAATAACAAGACAAAGTAGGCAGTAGTGACCATGTTATGAAAACATTTCTGTTAGAATATATAACAAATTGGACCAAGCTATATTTCTAACAGACAAATCATTATTTCTTGTAGATTTTGCAGAACAAAAATTTTAAAAGAAATTCGAAACACTTTGAAAGAAGATTTAAATTTGATTCTAAAGATTTTCTAAATTTGCCAGAATAATTTTTGGGAATTTCGATCATAATAAGTTTTTGAAGAAATATTTCACAAATAAACTTCGTCGAAAGAACAGAAGCTAAAATGAAGAATTCAATGAAAACTTATTCATTATTCTTTACAATAAAGAAATACATTTACTTGAACATTGATTTAAATTGTCAGGAAAGAAGAGGAAGGAATTTAAAAGGTAAAAAGGTATATGTGTTTAAAAATCCTAAAATCATTTTTAAGGTTGTATTTTTTTCTCTAAAATTGTCTTTCTGAAAGTTATAAGAAGCAAAGTAAAAAAATAAATTAATTTTTTTATACAAGTGAAGACCGAGTCTTTAAAATATTTTCTTGGATTTTCAAATTCTATTTGAGTTTTGTCTCTCTTAGAATTAAAAATGTCGAGCAAAGCGAGACCAGCTTGCTAGTAAATAAATACAATTTAAAAAATCGAGGCAGCTCACTGGTAAGTGCTGCTATTTGAGCTATTTTTAGAACAGGCCAGCGGGCGACTCATCTGGTCTTTACGGGCGACCTGGTGCCCGCGGGCACCGCGTTGGTGACCCCATGTTGTAAGGGTAAGTAGCATGGAGCGCTACTGCCTACTGGCACTGACGAGACGCGAGGCCGCCATCTTGGAGTGGTGATCCGCTCCACGTAGTGCAATTCATTCATCTTACATCACTGAATACTACTCATTTTTACGCACTTTTTTTTAATCATACCTGTAGCTATGATAAAGGACACATGTTTTAATACTCATAGTTTGCTAAACAGTAATAGAATATTCTTATATGCCATAATTTACCAGGCTTCCCAGATCAAAACTGGGAATATAATCCCAGAGAAGAGGGGACAAACGCTCCGCTATTTTTAAATTGAAGAAACAATATGATTAGGTTATTTATAAATGCTACATAAAAAATGTATAAATACATTAAATATCTAAATATCTATAGACTATGCAGCAGAGTTTACTCTGTCTTGACTCTTTGTATTGAGAATAGAATAGAATGGACTTTATTGTCATTATATTGGCATATAAAGAGATTAAGGACTCCAATTTAAAATGCAATAGTGGGAACAAATATGGGATACAAATAAAATACACAAGAAGTAATAAAGTTAAAACTAAGATTTGAAATAAACAGACGACTATCCAATAAAAATAATAAGCAATCCTGTACAATATAGAGAAACACTGTACAAATACAAAATACTGTACAATTTATCTTGGTTTTCTATCTGTCAACCGTCAGTTTAGCATCTTTGTTTTCTACCTGTCAACTGTCAGTTTAGCATCTTTGTTTTCTACCCGTCAACTGTCAGTTTAGCATCTTTGTTTCCTACCCGTCAACTGTCAGTTTAGCATCTTTGTTTTCTACCTGTCAACTGTCAGTTTAGCATCTTTGTTTTCTACCTGTCAACTGTCAGTTTAGCATCTTTGTTTTCTACCTGTCAACTGTCAGTTTAGCATCTATGTTTTCTACCTGTCAACTGTCAGTTTAGCATCTTTGTTTTCTACCCGTCAACTGTCAGTTTAGCATCTTTGTTTTCTACCTGTCAACTGTCAGTTTAGCATCTTTGTTTTCTACCTGTCAACTGTCAGTTTAGCATCTTTGTTTTCTACCTGTCAACTGTCAGTTTAGCATCTATGTTTTCTACCTGTCAACTGTCAGTTTAGCATCTTTGTTTTCTACCTGTCAACCGTCAGTTTAGCATCTTTGTTTTCTACCTGTCAATTGTCAGTTTAGCATCTTTGTTTCCTACCCGTCAACTGTCACTCTAGCATCTTTGTTTTCTACCTGTCAACTGTCACTCTAGCATCTTTGTTTTCTACCTGTCAACTATCAGTTTAGCATCTTTGTTTTCTACCTGTCAACTATCAGTTTAGCATCTTTGTTTTCTACCTGTCAACTATCAGTTTAGCATCTTTGTTTTCTACCTGTCAACTATCAGTTTAGCATCTTTTCTACCCGTCAACCGTCAGTTTAGCATCTTTGTTTTCTACCTGTCAACTGTCAGTTTAGCATCTTTGTTTTCTACCTGTCAACTGTCAGTTTAGCATCTTTGTTTTCTACCCGTCAACTGTCAGTTTAGCATCTTTGTTTTCTACCCGTCAACTGTCAGTTTAGCATCTTTGTTTTCTACCCGTCAACTGTCAGTTTAGCATCTTTGTTTTCTACCCGTCAACTGTCAGTTTAGCATCTTTGTTTTCTACCCGTCAACTGTCAGTTAAGCATCTTTGTTTCCTACCCGTCAACTGTCATTTTAGCATCTTTGTTTTCTACCTGTCAACTATCAGTTTAGCATCTTTTCTACCCGTCAACTATCAGTTTAGCATCTTTTCTACCCGTCAACTATCAGTTTAGCATCTTTTCTACCCGTCAACTATCAGTTTAGCATCTTTTCTACCCGTCAACTGTCAGTTTAGCATCTTTGTTTTCTACCCGTCAACTGTCAGTTTAGCATCTTTGTTTCCTACCCGTCAACTTTCAGTTTAGCATCTTTGTTTTCTACCTGTCAACTGTCACTTTTGCATCTTTGTTTTCTACCTGTCAACTGTCAGTTTAGCATCTTTGTTTCCTACCTGTCAACTGTCAGTTTAGCATCTTTGTTTTCTACCTGTCAACTGTCAGTTTAGCATCTTTGTTTCCTACCCGTCAACTGTCAGTTTAGCATCTTTGTTTTCTACCTGTCAGTCAGTTTAGCATCTTTGTTTCCCACCTGTCAACTGTCAGTTTAGCATCTTTGTTTTCTACCTGTCATCTGTCAGTTTAGCATCTTTGTTTCCTACCTGTCAACTGTCAGTTTAGCATCTTTGTTTCCTACCTGTCAACTGTCAGTTTAGCATCTTTTTTTTCTACCTGTCAACTATCGGTTTAGCATCTTTTTTACCCGTCAACTGTCAGTTTAGCATCCTTGTTTCATACTCGTCAACTGTCACTTTAGCATCTTTGTTTTCTACCTGTCAACTGTCACTTTAGCATCTTTGTTTTCTACCCGTCAACTGTCACTTTAGCATCTTTGTTTTCTACCCGTCAACTGTCCGTTTAGCATATTTGTTTTCTACCCGTCAACTGTCAGTTTAGCATCTTTGTTTTCTACCTGTCAACTGTCAGTTTAGCATCTTTGTTTCCTACCCGTCAACTGTCAGTTTAGCATCTTTGTTTTCTACCCGTCAACTGTCAGTTTAGCTTCTTTGTTTTCTACCCGTCAACTGTCAGTTTAGCATCTTTGTTTCCTACCTGTCAACTGTCAGTTTAGCATCTTTGTTTTCTACCTGTCAACTGTCAGTTTAGCATCTTTGTTTTCTACCTGTCAACTGTCACTTTAGCATCTTTGTTTTCTACCTGTCAACTGTCACTTTAGCATCTTGGTTTTCTACCTGTCAACTGTCAGTTTAGCACCTTTGTTTTCTACCCGTCAACTGTCAGTTTAGCATCTTTGTTTTCTACCTGTCAACTGTCAGTTTAGCATCTTTTGTTTTCTACCTGTCAACTGTCCGTTTAGCATCTTTGATTCCTACCTGTCAACTGTCCGTTTAGCATCTTTGATTCCTGCCTGTCAACTGTCAGTTTAGCATCTTTGTTTCCTACCCGTCAACTGTCACTTTAGCATCTTTGTTTTCTACCTGTCAACTGTCAGTTTAGCATCTTTGTTTTCTACCTGTCAACTGTCAGTTTAGCATCTTTCTTTTCTACCCGTCAACTGTCAGTTTAGCATCTTTGTTTCCTACCTGTCAACTGTCAGTTTAGCATCTCTGTTTTCTACCTGTCAACTGTCAGTTTAGCATCTTTGTTTCCTACCTGTCAACTGTCAGTTTAGCATCTTTGTTTCCTACCTGTCAGTCAGTTTAGCATCTTAGTTTCCCACCTGTCAACTGTCAGTTTAGCATCTTTGTTTTCTACCTGTCATCTGTCAGTTTAGCATCTTTGTTTCCTACCTGTCAACTTTCAGTTTAGCATCTTTGTTTTCTACCTGTCAGCTGTCACTTTAGCATCTTTTTTACCCATCAACTGTCAGGTTAGCATCTTTGTTTTCTACCCGTCAACTGTCAGTTTAGCATCTTTGTTTTCTACCCGTCAACTGTCAGTTTAGCATCTTTGTTTTCTACCTGTCAACTCTCACTTTCGCATCTTTGTTTTCTACCTGTCAACTGTCAGTTTAGCATCTTTGTTTTCTACCTGTCAACTATCAGTTTAGCATCTTTTCTAGCCGTCAACTGTCAGTTTAGCATCTTTGTTTCCTACCTGTCATCTGTCAGTTTAGCATCTTTGTTTTCTACCTGTCATCTGTCAGTTTAGCATCTTTGTTTCCTACCCGTCAACTGTCACTCTAGCATCTTTTTCTACCTGTCAACTGTCACTCTAGCATCTTTGTTTTCTACCTGTCAACTGTCACTCTAGCATCTTTGTTTTCTACCTGTCAACTATGAGTTTAGCATCTTTGTTTTCTACCCGTCAACTGTCAGTTTAGCATCTTTGTTTCCTACCCGTCAACTGTCAGTTTAGCATCTTTGTTTTCTACCTGTCAACTGTCAGTTTAGCATCTTTGTTTTCTACCTGTCAACTGTCACTTTAGCATCTTTGTTTTCTACCTGTCAACTGTCAGTCTAGCATCTTTGTTTTCTACCTGTCAACTGTCACTTTAGAATCTTTGTTTTCTACCTGTCAACTGTCAGTTTAGCATCTTTGTTTTCTACCTGTCAACTGTCAGTTTAGCATCTTTGTTTCCTACCCGTCAACTGTCAGTTTAGCATCTTTGTTTTCTACCTGTCAACTATCAGTTTAGCATCTTTTGTACCCGTCAACTGTCAGTTTAGCATCTTTGTTTCCTACCCGTCAACTGTCAGTTTAGCATCTTTGTTTTCTACCTGTCAACTGTCAGTTTAGCATCTTTGTTTTCTACCCGTCAACTGTCAGTTTAGCATCTTTGTTTTCTACCTGTCAACTGTCAGTTTAGCATCTTTGTTTTCTACCCGTCAACTGTCAGTTTAAACTTCTCTCCGGCCCCTCATCACCACTTCAAGATGGCGTCCGAATTTCTCGCGTCACAGCAGCCAATGATGCGTCTACTTACTGTTGAAACAGACCGTAGCAGCCATGCTAGGGGCGTGCCTATGTGGCGGCCATCTTAGTGGGGGCAACATCCCTGTTGGCAAAATAATGCCATTTTAGCTCCGTTGAAATAGACTGTAGTGTGCCTATGTGGCGGCCATCTTAGTGGGGGCAACATCCCTGTTAGTTAAAGTAATACAATGCTTTGCATATTGAATGAAATGATTTATTTTGGTCATATAAATAACCATTTTATGTGATCAATTTAACAGCACAGATTATACATTCTAACAATCATACACATCCAAAAAGAAAAAGGAATAGACTGAATCCAAGGCTTTGAATGATGGCTCGTGTCAATCATAAAGTTCTACTTCATTCATTGAGTTTCATACAGATGACTTTATTAAAATATATAATATTGATAGACATAGTTTCCATGTGGAAAATGTGAGTTTGTGGTTCTTAACAGCCGGCGCTCAGACTCCCTGCTGGTCAGCGTGGCGGGCATGGCGGTCTACACGGGCTACGTGTTCATGCCACAGCACATCATGGCCATCATGCGCTACTTTGAGATGGTGCAGTCGGGCGGCGCTGACCTCTGACCTCCATCACATGCGCCACGCCTTCTCCCTGCAATTACCCGGCGGTCAGAGGTGAGGTTGGGTGTCGTCGCCATGTTGGACTTTTTGGGGGATCCTCGGCCATGTTGGATTTTAATATAAAAGGTTTCATTTCACTTAGTTTTTTTTCTCACAATCAACAGCACCTACTATTTTTTTTTTTTTTTTTTACTGAAGAACGTCACAGACTCTTTCACGGACCAATCATGACTTTGAAAAGTAGGGTTGGGGACTCTAGTTGCTCATTGACAGCATCCAGAAGGAAACAAAATAAATGTTCTATTTTTGAAATAATAGACAACTTTGCTTCCTTTGTCTCCCTCTAGTGGCCGGGCGATGTAAATGACTTGTGGTCACAAAGCGACGTCATCGTGTCATGTGACAGACTCATTGTTGGATAAAAACTATATTTTCTACTTCCACTACTATAATAAGACCTTAGAAATTGATAATTCATAACACTAATTATTTTTTGAGCGTTGATTGTTTAAAAAAAGGAAAATCACACTAAAATCCTCGGGGCTCCAAAAGGGTCCCCACTTATAAAAATGTTAAAAATAGTACATTTTGTTTTGCTCAAAGCTTGCAGTGAAACTGTAAATCAACTTCAGGTATGTATGAAGATATAAAGGTAAGAAAAAAAAAGTTGCATGCCCTTTTTGTCGAAGAAAATCCTGTTTTTTATGGCAAAAACACAAAATATGAATCATCCATCCATCCATTTGCTACCGCTTATTCCCTTTTGTGGTGGCGGGGGGCGCCGGTGCCTATCTCAGCTACACCCTGGACAAGTCGCCACCTCATCACAGCAAAATATGCATTATCCAAACAAAAAAATATGACAGTGCAATATTTGATGTGTAGTAATTAGAGCCATAATTGGTCAATAATTCAGAAAAACCTTGATTTTTGACCAATGACTGTTAAAAAAAAAAGAATCACACTAAAATTCTCGCACACCAAAAAGGGTCATTCTTATAAAATAATTGAAAAATAAGTAATATTATTTATTTATTTATATCTAAACCCAGTTGTTCATGGCAAACACAACAAGCAACGTTTTATGGCAAAAACCAAAAAAATGCAATATTTGATGTGAAGTAATTGGAGCCATAATTAATTGGTCAATAATTCAAACCAACGTTGATTTTAATTCATTGTTTCTGATCAATGACAGTTAAAAAAATAGTAAAACACTAAAATTCTCGGGCACCCAAGAGGGTCATTCTTATAAAAAAAGTAGGTCATATATTATTATATTTCTATTATTATGTCTAAACTCAGTTTTTCATGGCAAACACACAAAAGCAACATTCGCCCCCAAGATATTTCAAAGTAAAATATTTGATGTGAATACATTTGAGGATTAAATAGGTCAATAAATCATAACAAAGATTTTGATTTATTATTATTATTTTTGGAGCAATGACAGCATAACCAAACATACAAAAATAATGGGGATCCAAAATAGTCCCACTCATTAAAATGTAATAAATCAGGCATACATTTTTATTTATTCTGCAACTCTTAACTCTAGACAAACATCAGGTCTGTCAATATCGTGTTTTTTTTTTTTGTTTTTTTTTTTTGGCATGCACCCTTTATGTCTAAACTCAGTTTTTCATGGCAAACACACAAAAGCAACATTCGCCCCCAAGATATTTCAAAGTAAAATATTTGATGTGAATACATTTGAGGATTAAATAGGTCAATAAATCATAACATGGATTTTGATTTATTATTATTATTTTTGGAGCAATGACAGCATAACCAAACATACAAAAATAACGGGGATCCAAAAGGGTCCCACTCATTAAAATGTAATAAATCAGGCATACATTTTTATTTATTCTGCAAGTCTTAACTCTAGACAAACATCAGGTATGTTTATATCGTGTTTTTTTGTTTTTTGTTTTTTTGTGGCATGCACCCTTTATGTCTAAACTCAGTTTTTCATGGCAAACACACAAAAGCAACATTCGCCCCCAAGATATTTCAAAGTAAAATATTTGATGTGAATACATTTCAGGATTAAATAGGTCAATAAATCATAACATGGATTTTGATTTATTATTATTATTTTTGTAGCAATGGCAGCGTAACCAAACATACAAAAATAACGGGGATCCAAAAGGGTCACACTCATTAAAATGTAATAAATCAGGCATACATTTTTATTTATTCTGCAAGTCTTAACTCTAGACAAACATCAGGTCCGTCTATATCGGGTTTGTTTGTTTTTTGTTTTTTTGTGGCATGCACCCTTTATGTCTAAACTCAGTTTTTCATGGCAAACACACAAATTAAGCAATATCCCCTCACCCCCCCAACCCCCCAAAAAATATTTGAAAGTAAAATATTTGATGTGAATACATTTGAGCTTAAAATAGGTCAATAAATCATAACATGGTTTTTGATTTATTATTATTATTGTTGTAGCAATGACAGCATAACCAAACATACAAAAATAACGGGGATCCAAAAGGGTCCCACTCATTAAAATGTAATAAATCAGGCATACATTTTTATTTATTCTGCAAGTCTTAACTCTAGACAAACATCAGGTATGTTTATATCGTGTTTGTTTTTTTTTTTGTTTTTTTGTGGCATGCACCCTTTGTCTAAACTCAGTTTTTCATGGCAAACACACAAAAGCAACATTCGCCCCCAAGATATTTCAAAGTAAAATATTTGATGTGAATACATTTGAGGATTAAATAGGTCAATAAATCATAACATGGATTTTGATTTATTATTATTATTTTTGGAGCAATGACAGCATAACCAAACATACAAAAATAACGGGGATCCAAAAGGGTCCCACTCATTAAAATGTAATAAATCAGGCATACATTTTTATTTATTCTGCAAGTCTTAACTCTAGACAAACATCAGGTATGTTTATATCGTGTTTTTTTGTTTTTTGTGGCATGCACCCTTTATGTCTAAACTCAGTTTTTCATGGCAAACACACAAAAGCAACATTCGCCCCCAAGATATTTCAAAGTAAAATATTTGATGTGAATACATTTGAGGATTAAATAGGTCAATAAATCATAACATGGATTTTGATTTATTATTATTATTTTTGGAGCAATGACAGCATAACCAAACAACAAAAATAATGGGGATCCAAAAGGGTCCCACTCATTAAAATGTAATAATAAATCAGGCATACATTTTTATTTATTCTGCGAGTCTTAACTCTAGACAAACATCAGGTCTGTCTATATCGTGTTTGTTTTTTGTTTTTTTGTGGCATGCACCCTTTATGTCTAAACTCAGTTTTTCATGGCAAACACACAAATTAAGCAATATCCCCTCACCCCCCCAACCCCCCAAAAAATATTTGAAAGTAAAATATTTGATGTGAATACATTTGAGCTTAAAATAGGTCAATAAATCATAACATGGTATTTGATTTATTATTATTATTGTTGTAGCAATGACAGCATAACCAAACATACAAAAATAACGGGGATCCAAAAGGGTCCCACTCATTAAAATGTAATAAATCAGGCATACATTTTTATTTATTCTGGAAGTCTTAACTCTAGACAAACTTCAGGTCTGTCTATATCGTGTTTGTTTGTTTTTTTGTGGCATGCACCCTTTATGTCTAAACTCAGTTTTTCATGGCAAACACACAAAAGATACATTCGCCCCCAAGATATTTCAAAGTAAAATATTTGATGTGAATACATTTGAGGATTAAATAGGTCAATAAATCATAACATGGATTTGGATTTATTATTATTATTGGAACAATTACAGCTTAACCAAACATACAAAAATAATGGGGATCCAAAAGGGTTGCAGTCATTAAAATATAAAAAATCAGGCATACATTTTTATTTATTCTGCAAGTCTTAACTCTAGACAAACATCAGGTATGTTTATATCGTGTTTTTTTTTTTTTTTTGTGGCATGCACCCTTTATGTCTAAACTCAGTTTTTCATGGCAAACACACAAATAAAGCAATATCCCCCCCAAAATATTTGAAAGTCAAATATTTGATGTGAATACATTTAAGCTTAAAATAGGTCAATATTTCATAACGTGGATTTTGATTCATTATTATTTGTGGAGCAATGACAGCATAAACAAACATACAAAAATAACTCTCTAGACAAACGTCAGGTCCGTGTCTATATCGGGGTTTTTTTGGCATGCACCCTTTAAGTCTAAACCTAGTTTTTCATGGCAAACACAAAAAAGCAACATTTGCCCCCAAAATATTTCAAAGTAAAATATTTGATGTGAATACATTTGAGCATTAAATTGGTCAGTAATTCATAATATTGATTTTGATTCATTAATATTTTTTTGGAGCAATGACAGCATAAACATACAAAAATAATGGGGATCCAAAACACTCTTTAAAGTGTTTAAAAAAAAGTCATATATTATTTAAAAGTCCCACTTGAAATATTGGGGATCCAAAAGGGTCCTTCTCATTAAAATGTTAAAAATCCGGCATACATTTTGATTTATACCGCAACACTTAAATCTCTGGACGAATGTCAGGTCTGTGCATATTGTATTTTTTTTGGCATGCACCCTTTATGTCTAAACCCAGTTTTTCATAGCAACATTTGCCCCCAAAATATTTCAAAGTACCACATTTTATGTGAATACATTGGAGCATTAAATTGGTCAGTAATTCATAATATTGATTTTGATTCATTAATATTTTTTTTGGAGCAATGACAGCATAAACATACAAAAATAATGGGGATCCAAAATGTTAAAAATCAGGCATGCATTTTAATTTTTACTGCAACACTTAAATCTCTGGACAAATGTCAGGTCCGTCTATATCGTGTTTTTTTTTTGGCATGCACCCTTTATGTCTAAACCCAGTTTTTCATGGCAAATACACAAAAGCAACATTTGCCCCCAAAATATTTCAAAGTACCACATTTTATGTGAACACATTGGAGCATTAAATTGGTCAATGATTCATAACATGGATATTGATGTATTATTATTTTTGGAGCAATGACAGCATAAACAAACATACAAAAATAACGGGGATCCAAAATGTTAAAAATCAGGCATGCATTTTAATTTTTACTGCAACACTTAAATCTCTGGACAAATGTCAGGTCTGTCTATATCGTGTTTTTTTTTGGCATGCACCCTTTATGTCTAAACCCAGCATACACATACAACAATAATAGCGATCCAAAACACTCTTAAAAGTGTTTAAAACAAAGTCTTATCTGATTTAAAAGTCCTACTTATTGTTGAAATAAGTCATTTTTAAACTTTTTTTTTTTGAAACTCTATTTTTAGAATGTGCCACAAACCGTTAACAAATTAGGGCTGTAAAGATACGAACATGTCCCATCGCTGCCGTAAATAATCACGGTTATTATTATCGTGCTCAAAAAGTACACACTAGTCCTGAGGCCAGGTTATTTTTCGACATAAAATAACTCTATAAATATTTAGCATGTTTTGTGTTTCTGATGTGTTTAAATTGCTAATTGCTAGGTGTTGTTTCTGGCGTCCTACTCTGCCTGGCGGTCCTTGAACGCACCGCGCAGAACGCACGTGAGCTACATGCACCTCGCGCCGCCCTCAATGGCGGCGGGCACGCCTGGTGACGTCACCCCCGCGTTAAGTGGTGACGTCACGAACAAGTTTTACATTTTTATTAAAAAAAAAACGAAAACAAGAATTCACACACTTAGCATACATTGCTTTCAAAATAAAAGCTCGCGCTCGCAGAGGTCCAGGTAACCCGTGGTTACGGTGGTATTTTTTAAGAATAAATATTAATATTAATGGTTTAATATTAATATTTAATTCAACATTGTATTCATCCTCGCTGTTTTGATACTGCAACGCGACAGACGCGTGCCCAATGTTGTAATGGTGTTTTATTGTGAAAGGCTCAAGCGGAAGTGGTGTGGAGTATAT
>NC_084634.1:1907451-1984951 GCF_033978795.1 Nerophis ophidion | reverse complement strand
CAACGTTATGTCTGGAGGAGAAAAAATGAAGCTTACAAAGAGAAGAACACCTGGCCTACTGTTAAGCATGGTGGGGGGTCAATCATGCTCTGGGGCTGTTTCTCTGCCTCAGGTAGCGGGAATCTCCAGCGCGTTCAAGACATTATGAATGTATCACATTTGTGTCTATTTGACACATCTATATTTGATATGACTATAAACAAAATACAGAATACATGTCCACCTTGCTAAAACACCAAATTGTGTGGGGGTTGAATAATTTTGATCTCAACTGTACACATGTACATACACACATTTTTACAATGGAGTTCAGGGTGCACATCATGCCGCCAACAAATTGCGAGCGCTGGACGAAACTCTAACTACAAATATGATGGTTGTGTTGCCCACTTGTAAAAATGTTACAAAATAAGTCGTACTTTTAAAAATGTTTTGCTTCCAACACTTAAATCTCGAGATCACCTTCAGATCTATCAGTCGATTAGAAGTTTTTATAGGTTTTTTGTTTTATGCACTTTTCGGCAAATACAACAGTTTTTTATGGCAAACACAAAATATCCAGTATTTTTCCCACCCAATTACAAATTTGAGTATTCAAATATGTCAGTAAATTACCACAACATTGTTTTGATTCATTATTATTTTTTGAGCAATGATATTTAAAAATAAAAATCCAACAAAAAGGGTCCCACTTATAAAGTTTATTTTATTTTATACATTTGTTTTTACTCTCAGCACTTAAATCTCGAGATCACATTTAGATCTATGACAGTTAAAAAAAAAAATAAATAAAAATCCCACTAAAAAAGTTTGAATACAAGTTTTTTGGTTTTTGCACTTTTTGTCAGACAACTGTTTTTTTGTAATATTAAAAACACAAATTATGCAGTTTTTTTTACCCCCAAATTACAACATTTGAATGATCAAATATGTCAATAATTCATAATTATTTTTTTTATTCATTATTATTTTTTGAGCAATGATAGTTAAAAAAATAAATAATGAAATCCCACTAAAATTCCTGGGGTACCCAAAATTTATTTTATTTTATTATTATTTATTTATTTTTTAACTCTCAGCACTTAAATCTCAAGATCACCTTTCGATCTATGACAGTTAAAAATAAATTAATTAATTAAAATAAAAAAAAATCCCACTAAAAATGTTGGGTACCCAAAAGGGTCCCACTCATAAAAATGTAAAAAAAAAAAAGAGTCAGATTTTTAACAAAAAAATAGTTTTACTTCCAACACTCAGTTCTATGTGGATTACAAGTTTTTATACATTTTTTTGTTTGGTTTTATGCACTTTTTGACAAATACAACTGTTTTTTTTGTTATGGCAAGCACAAAGTATGCTGTATTTTTTTCCGCAAAATTACAAATTTGAAAATTAAAATTTGTCAATAATTCATCTCAACGTTGTTTTGATTCGTTGTCATTTTTTTAAACAATGACAATTTAAAAAAAAAAAAAAAAAATCCCACTTAAAGTCTTGGGGGACCCAAAATGGTCCCACTTATATTTGATTTATTTTGTATTTATTCAATTTTGTTCATTTAAAAAATAAATTAAACTTTCAGCACTTAAATCTCGAGATCACCTTTAGATATATGACATTTAAAAATAAATAAATAAATAAATTAAAGTAAAAAAAATCCAACTAAAAATGTTGAGTACCCAAAAGGGTCCCAGTCATAAAAATGTTTTAAAAAAGAGTCAGATTTTTTACAAAAAAATTGTTTTACTTCCAACATTCAGTTCTATGTGGATTACACGTTTTTATACATTTTTTGTTTTGTTTTATGCACTTTTTGACAAATACAACAGTTTTTTTTTGTTATGGCAAGCACAAAGTATGCTGTATTTTTTTCCCCAAAATTACAAATTTGAAAATTAAAATTTGTCTATAATTCATCACAACATTGTTGTGATTCGTTGTCATTTTTTAAACAATGACAGTTAAAAAAAAAAAATTAAAAATCCCACTTAAAGTCTTGGGGGACCCAAAAGGGTCCCACTTATAATTGATTTGTTTTGTATTTATTTAATTTTGTCCACTTAAAAAAAAAAAAAATGTATCTTTCAGCACTTAAATCTCGAGATCACCTTTAGATCTATGACAGTTAAAAAAAAAAAAAAAACACAAAAATTGTTGGGGCCCACTCATAAAAATGTTAAAGAGTAAGATTTTTGAATACTTTTTTTTTTTACTTCCAACACTCAGTTCTATGTCGATTACAAGTTTTTGTAAATTTTTTGTTATGTTTTATGCACATTTTGACAAGTAAAACTTTATTTTTATTTTTATGGCAAATACAAAATATGCTGTATTTTTTCTCCCCAAAATTAAAAAATTTAAAATGAAAATTTGTCAATAATCATTCAAAACATTGGTTTGATTCGTTGTTATTTTTTAAACAACTATAAAAAAAAAAATAAAAAAAATCCCAATAAAAATCTTGGGGGAACCAAAAGGGTCCCACTTATAATTTATTTATTTTTTATGTATTTAATTATGTTATTATTATTTGTTTTAACTTTCAGCACTTAAATCTCGAGATCACCTTTAGATCTTTGACCATTAAAAATAAATGAATAAATCCGCCAAAATTATTGGGGACCCAAAAGGGTCGCACTCATAAAAATGTCAAAAGTCAGATTCAAAAAAATTTTTTTTTTATTTCCAACACTCAGATCTATGTCAATTACAAGTTTTTATGCATTTTTTGTTTGTTTTGTTTTATGCACTTTTTGGCAAAAACAACTGTTTATTTTTTTTTTTTATGGCAAACACACTAAATATGCTGTATTTTCCCCCCAAAATTACAAATAAAAAAAATAAAAAGAATTAATCAGAACATTGTTTTGATTCATTGTTATTTTTCAAACAATGACCGTTTCCAAAAAAAAATCTCACTTTAGATCTATGATGGTAAAATAAAAATAAAAAAAAGTACAACTTATTTTTTTAATTTTTATGAGTGGGACCTTTTTGGGTCCCTAAGAATTTTAGTGGGATTTACGTGTTGAGAGTAAAGAAAAATTTAATAAATAATAATAAAATATATATACAATATATATACATATATTTTTTTTTAATTAAAATAAAATAAATACAATATATTTAATCTATTTAATTAAAATAATATGTAACTATCTATCTATCTAGCTATACATATATATGTATATGTATGTGTGTGTGTGTATATATATATATGGAATTTTTATTTTTTTATTTATTAATTTTTATTTTATTTTTTTTATCCTTTACTCTCAACACGTATATCTTGAGATCACCTTTAGATCTATGATGTTAAAATAAAAATCTAAAAAAGTGTGACCCAAGAATTTTAGTGGGATTTTTTATTTTTTTTTATTTTTTTACCATCATAGAGCTAAAGGTGATCTCAAGATTTACATGTTGAGAATAAAGAAAAATTAAATAAACAATAATATATATATATTTTTTTATTTTTTTATTTTATTAAAATAAAATTAATAAATGTATATGTATATATTTAATTTATTTTATTAAACAAAAAAAATATATATATATTTTTTAAATTTATTTTATTAAAATAAATTATATATATATATATATATTTATTTTTTTTACTCTCAACATGTAAATCTTGAGATCACCTTTAGCTCTATGATGGTAAAAAAATTTAAATCCCACTAAAATTCCTGGGGACCCAAAATGGTCACTCATGAAAATTTTAAAAATAAGTCAACTTTTTTAGATTTTTTTTACCATCATAGATCTAAAGTTGATCTCAAGATTTACGTGTTGAGAGTAAAGAAAAAAATAATATATATATATATATAATGTTCTTTACTTTGTTTTTATTTAGTTTTTCTTTAGTAAAGAAAAATTAAATAAATAATATATATATATTTTTTTTTTCTTCTTTTTTTGATTAGATTGTTAATTTTATTTAAATAAAATATACCAAAAAATACTTTATTAAAATAAGATAAATTCTTTACTTTGTTTTTATTTATTTTTTTTTAGTAAAGAAAAATAAAATAAATAATAACATATATATACATATATATATATATTTTTAAATTTAAATAAAATATGTAAAAAAATATTTTATTAAAATAAAATAAATTTTATATTTATATATACATATATATATATATATATATATATATATATTTTTTTTTTCATATATTTTTTTCTTTTACTCTCAACACGTAAATTTTGAGATCACTTTTAGATCTATGATGGTAAAAAAAAATAATAATAAAAATACCAGTCATAAAAATGTTAAAAATAAGTTGTACTTTTTTAGATTTAAAAAAAACAAACATTTTTTTTACTTCCATCACTTCAATCTACAGATCACTGTCAGATCTATCAGTTTGTACCTAAATAGTTGGACTGATGACCCACAATGCATCACTGTGTGTGTGTGTGTGTGTGTGTGTGTGTGTGTGTGTGTGTGTGTGTGTGTGTGTGTGTGTGTGTGTGTGTGTGCACAGGCCATGGCGGCGTGTTACCCGGGCAAGGGTGCGGGCTACGTGCGACACGTGGACAACCCCAACAGTGACGGGCGCTGCATCACCTGCATTTACTACCTCAACAAGAACTGGAAGGCCCAGGTCCTTGAAGGCACCACCCCCTCTGACCTCTGACCTCTGACCTCACAAAACAAAAAGTGTTTGTCGTGCAGGAAGACGGCGGCGTCCTGCGCATCTTTCCAGACGGGCAGTCGTGCGCGGTGGACATCGAGCCCCACTTTGACCGCCTGCTGGTCTTCTGGTCGGACCGCAGGAACCCTCATCAGGTGTTGCCTTCCTACGCCGCCAGGTGACACACCCCTTGTTGCCATGGTGACCTACTGGTGACCTGCTGGTGACCTGCTGTGTGCCTCCCCCAGGTACGCTGTCACCGTTTGGTACTTTGACTCCCACGAGCGAGCCCAGGCCAGGAGACGACTCGCCCGCCCCGCTGGTACACACACACACACACACACACACACACACACACACACACACACACACACACTCATGTACACACACACTCATGTACACACACTCTCATGTACACACACTCTCATGTACACACACACTCATGTACACACACACTCATGTACACACACACACTCATGTACACGCACACACACATGTACACACACACACACACACTCATGTACACACACACACTCATGTACACACACACTCATGTACACACACACACACTCATGTACACACACACACTCATGTACACAAACACACTCATGTACACACACTCTCATGCACACACACACTCATGCACACACACACTCATGTACACACACACTCATGTACACACACACTCATGTACACACACACACATGTACACACACACTCTCATGTACACACACACTCAAGCACACACACTCATGCACACTAGTATTTTATTGTTTGTATCCTGTAGTTAGTGTGTACTGTAGTATTTGAGTGTACTTAGTCTGTACTGATGTGTGTGTACTGTAGTATTTGAGTGTACTTAGTCTGTACTGATGTGTGTGTACTGTAGTATTTGAGTATAGTTAGTGTGTACTGAGGTGTGTGTACTGTAGTATTTGAGTGTAGTTGGTGTGTACTGTAGTATTTGAGTGTACTTAGTGTATACTGAGGTGTATGTACTGTAGTATTTGAGTGTACTTAGTGTGTACTGAGGTGTGTGTACTGTAGTGTTTGAGTCTAGTTAGTGTGTACTGATGTGTGTGTACTGTAGTATTTGAGTGTACTTAGTCTGTACTGATGTGTGTGTACTGTAGTATTTGAGTATAGTTAGTGTGTACTGAGGTGTGGGTACTGTAGTATTTGAGTGTAGTTGGTGTGTAGTGTAGTATTTGAGTGTACTTAGTGTATACTGAGGTGTATGTACTGTAGTATTTGAGTGTACTTAGTGTGTACTGAGGTGTGTGTACTGTAGTGTTTGAGTCTAGTTAGTGTGTACTGATGTGTGTGTACTGTAGTATTTGAGTGTACTTAGTCTGTACTGATGTGTGTGTACTGTAGTATTTGAGTATAGTTAGTGTGTACTGAGGTGTGGGTACTGTAGTATTTGAGTGTAGTTGGTGTGTAGTGTAGTATTTGAGTGTACTTAGTGTATACTGAGGTGTATGTACTGTAGTATTTGAGTGTACTTAGTGTGTACTGAGGTGTGTGTACTGTAGTGTTTGAGTCTAGTTAGTGTGTACTGAGGTCTGTGTACTGTAGTATTTGAGTGTACTTAGTCTGTACTGATGTGTGTGTACTGTAGTATTTGAGTGTAGTTAGTGTGTACTGAGGTGTGTGTACTGTAGTATTTGAGTGTAGTTGGTGTGTACTGTAGTATTTGAGTGTACTTAGTGTGTACTGAGGTGTATGTACTGTAGTATTTGAGTGTACTTAGTGTGTACTGAGGTGTGTGTACTGTAGTATTTGAGTATAGTTAGTGTTTACTGAGGTGCGTACTGTAGTATTTGAGTGTAGTTTGTGTGTACTGATGTGTGTGTACTGTAGTATTTGAGTGTAGTTTGTGTGTATTGTATTATTTGAGTAAAGTGTGTACTGAGGTGTGTACTGTAGTATTTGAGTGTAGTTTGTGTGTACCGATGTGTGTGTACTGTAGTATTTGAGTGGTTTGTGTGTATTGTATTATTTGAGTATAGTTAGTGTTTACTGTAGTATTTGAGTAGTTAGGGTGTGTTGTAGTATTTGAGTATAGTTAGTGTGTACTGTACTATTTGACTATAGTTATCGAGTACTGTAGTATTTTACTATAGTTAGTGTGTACTGTAGTATTTGAGTGTAGTTAGTGTGTACTGTAGTATCTGAGTATAGTTAGTGTGTACTGAGGTGTGTGTACTGTAGTATTTGAGTGTAGTTAGGGTGTGTTTTAGTATTTGAGTATGTTAGTGTGTACTGAGGTGTGTGTACTGTAGTATTTGAGTATAGTTAGTGTTTACTGTAGTATCTGAGTATAGTTAGTGTGTACTGAGGTGTGTGTACTGTAGTATCTGAGTATAGTTAGTGTGTACTGAGGTGTGTGTACTGTAGTATTTGAGTGTTGTTAGGGTGTGTTGTAGTATTTGAGTATGTTAGTGTGTACTGAGGTGTGTGTACTGTAGTATTTGAGTATAGTTAGTGTATACTGAGGTGTGTGTAGTGTAGTATTTGAGTGTAGTTTGTGTGTACTGAGGTGTGTGTACTGTAGTATTTGACTATAGTTAGTGTGTACTGTAGTATTTGAGTGTAGTTAGTGTGTACTGTAGTATCTGAGTATAGCTAGTGTGTACTGAGGTGTGTGTACTGTAGTATTTGAGTATAGTTAGTGTTTACTGTAGTATTTGAGTGTAGTTAGGGTGTATAGTAGTATTTGAGTATAGTTGGTGTGTACTGTGGAATTTGAGTATAGTTAGTGTGTACTGTAGTATTTGAGTGTAGTTAGGGTGTGTTGTAGTATTTGAGTATAGTTAGTGTGTACTGAAGTTTGTGTAGTGTAGTATTTGAGTATAGTTAGTGTGTACTGAGGTGTGTGTACTGTAGTATTTGAGTATAGTTAGTGTATACTGAGGTGTGTGTAGTGTAGTATTTGAGTGTAGTTTGTGTGTACTGAGGTGTGTGTACTGTAGTATTTGAGTGTAGTTAGGGTGTGTTGTAGTATTTGAGTATAGTTTGTGTATACTGAGGTTTGTGTACTGTAGTATTTGAGTATAGTTAGTGTGTACTGTAGTATTTGAGTATAGTTAGTGTTTAATGTAGTATTTGAGTGTAGTTAGGGTGTGTTGTAGTATTTGAGTATAGTTGGTGTGGACTGAGGTGTGTGTACTGTAGTATTTGAGTATAGTTAGTGTATACTGAGGTTTGTGTACTGTAGTATTTGAGTATAGTTAGTGTGTACTGTAGTATTTGAGTATAGTTAGTGTTTAATGTAGTATTTGAGTGTAGTTAGGGTGTGTTGTAGTATTTGAGTATAGTTGGTGTGGACTGAGGTGTGTGTACTGTAGTATTTGAGTGTGGTTAGTGTGTACTGAGGTGTGTGTACTGTAGTATTTGAGTGTAGTTAGTGTGTACTGCAATATTTGAGTATAGTTAGTGTACTGAGGTGTGTGTACTGTAGTATTTGAGCATAGTTAGTGTGTACTGAGGTGTGTGTACTGTAGTATTTGAGTGTAGTTAGGGTGTGTTGTAGTATTTGAGTATAGTTAGTGTGTACTGAGGTGTGTGTACTGTAGTATTTGAGTGTAGTTAGTGTTTACTGTGGTATCTGAGTGTAGTTAGTGTGTACTGAGGTGTGTGTACTGTAGTATTTGAGTATAGTTAGTGTTTACTGTAGTATCTGAGTATAGTTAGTGTGTACTGAGGTGTGTGTACTGTAGAATTTGAGTATAGTTAGTGTGTACTTTAGTATTTGAGTGTAGTTAGGGTGTGTTGTAGTATTTGAGTATGTTAGTGTGTACTGAGGTGTGTGTAGTGTAGTATTTGAGTGTAGTTTGTGTACTGAGGTGTGTGTACTGTAGTATTTGACTATAGTTAGTGTGTACTGTAGTATTTGAGTGTAGTTAGTGTGTACTGTGGTATCTGAGTATAGTTAGTGTGTACTGAGGTGTGTGTACTTTAGTATTTGAGTATAGTTAGTGTTTACTGTAGTATTTGAGTATAGTTAGTGTTTACTGTAGTATTTGAGTGTAGTTAGGGTGTATTGTAGTATTTGAGTATAGTTGGTGTGTACTGTGGAATTTGAGTATAGTTAGTGTGTACTGTAGTATTTGAGTGTGGTTAGGGTGTGCTGTAGTATTTGAGTATAATTAGTGTGCACTGTAGTATTTGAGTCTAGTTAGTGTGTACTGACGTATTTGAGTGTACTTAGTGTATACTGTAGTATTTGAGTGTACTGAGGTGTGTGTTCTGTAGTATTTGAGTGTAGTAAGTGTGTACTGTAGTATTTGAGTATAGTTAGTGTGTACTGAGGTGTGTTTACTGTAGTATTTGAGTGTAGTTAGGGTGTGTTGTAGTATTTGAGTATAGTTAGTGTGTACTTTAGTATTTGAGTATAGTTAGTGTGTACTGAGGTGTGTGTACTGTAGTATTTGAGTGTGGTTAGGGTGTGTTGCAGTATTTGAGTATAGTTAGTGTTTACTGTAGTATTTGAGTGTACTTAGTGTGTGTGTGTTGCAGTATTTGAGTATAGTTAGTGTTTACTGTAGTATTTGAGTGTACTTAGTGTGTGTGTGTTGCAGTATTTGAGTATAGTTAGTGTGCACTGTAGTATTTGAGTATAGTTAGTGTTTACTGTAGTATTTGAGTGTACTTAGTGTGTACTTTAGTATTTGAGTATAGTTAGTGTAGTATTTGAGTGTACTTAGTGTGTGTGTGTGTGTGTTGCAGTGCGCAGCAGCTGATTGGAGACACTCCCCCCGGTGGCAGGTACAGAGAACTGCAGCGAGACAGAACAAGTCAGCCTTTGACGTTGGAGGCGTGGCTTAACCCCGTGCTGTCGTCTGATTGGCTGGCTGCTGCACGATGCACCCCGCCCCCAACCTTCTGCACGTTGACCTTTGACCTACGGAGAGCCAGGAGGGTCCAGGTGTTGGGGGGTCACGGTGGTCATGTGACTCCTGGGCTGTTGTAGAGGTTTGTGCAGCCCTTTGAGACATTAGTGATTTAAGGCTATATAAGTGAACATTGATTGATTGATGATGTCATGCTGCCTTGTTGCATGGAAGATAGTCATTAAAATATTATATCAATCACTAATCATGTGTCTTAATGCCTCATTTAAATATTATGAAGCACTAAACATGTTAATAGTCACTAATGTGTCTTCATGTGAAGACACATTAGTGACTATTAATACTTTAATGAGGCGTGAAGACACATTAGTGACTATTAATACTTTAATAAGGCATCAAGACACATTAGTGACTATTAATACTTTAATGAGACATGAAGACACATTAGTGACTATTAATACTTTAATAAGACATGAAGACACATTAGTGACTATTAATACTTTAATAAGACATGAAGACACATTAGTGACTATTAATACTTTAATGAGGCATGAAGACACATTAGTGACTATTAATACTTTAATGAGACATGAAGACACATTAGTGACTATTAATACTTTAATGAGGCATGAAGACACATTAGTGACTATTAATACCTTAACGAGGCGTGAAGACACATTAGTGACTATTAATACTTTAATAAGGCATCAAGACATTAGTGACTATTAATACTTTAATAAGACATGAAGACACATTAGTGACTATTAATACTTTAATGAGACATGAAGACACATTAGTGACTATTAATACTTTAATAAGACATGAAGACACATTAGTGACTATTAATACTTTAATAAGACATGAAGACACATTAGTGACTATTAATACTTTAATAAGACATGAAGACACATTAGTGACTATTAATACTTTAATGAGGCATGAAGACACATTAGTGACTATTAATACTTTAATGAGGCATGAAGACACATTAGTGACTATTAATACTTTAATGAGACATGAAGACACATTAGTGACTATTAATACTTTAATGAGGCATGAAGACACATTAGTGACTATTAATACTTTAATAAGGCATCAAGACATTAGTGACTATTAATACTTTAATAAGACATGAAGACACATTAGTGACTATTAATACTTTAATGAGACATGAAGACACATTAGTGACTATTAATACTTTAATAAGACATGAAGACACATTAGTGACTATTAATACTTTAATAAGACATGAAGACACATTAGTGACTATTAATACTTTAATGAGACATGAAGACACATTAGTGACTATTAATACTTTAATAAGACATGAAGACACATTAGTGACTATTAATACTTTAATAAGGCATCAAGACATTAGTGACTATTAATACTTTAATAAGACATGAAGACACATTAGTGACTATTAATACTTTAATGAGACATGAAGACACATTAGTGACTATTAATACTTTAATAAGACATGAAGACACATTAGTGACTATTAATACTTTAATAAGACATGAAGACACATTAGTGACTATTAATACTTTAATAAGACATGAAGACACATTAGTGACTATTAATACTTTAATGAGGCATGAAGACACATTAGTGACTATTAATACTTTAATGAGGCATGAAGACACATTAGTGACTATTAATACTTTAATGAGACATGAAGACACATTAGTGACTATTAATACTTTAATGAGGCATGAAGACACATTAGTGACTATTAATACTTTAATAAGACATGAAGACACATTAGTGACTATTAATACTTTAATGAGGCATGAAGACACATTAGTGACTATTAATACTTTAATGAGGCATGAAGACACATTAGTGACTATTAATACTTTAATGAGACATGAAGACACATTAGTGACTATTAATACTTTAATGAGGCATGAAGACACATTAGTGACTATTAATACTTTAATGAGACATGAAGACACATTAGTGACTATTAATACTTTAATGAGGCATGAAGACACATTAGTGACTATTAATACTTTAATGAGACATGAAGACACATTAGTGACTATTAATACTTTAATAAGACATGAAGACACATTAGTGACTATTAATACTTTAATGAGGCATGAAGACACATTAGTGACTATTAATACTTTAATAAGGCATCAAGACACATTAGTGACTATTAATACTTTAATGAGACATGAAGACACATTAGTGACTATTAATACTTTAATGAGACATGAAGACACATTAGTGACTATTAATACTTTAATGAGGCATGAAGACACATTAGTGACTATTAATACTTTAATGAGACATGAAGACACATTAGTGACTATTAATACTTTAATAAGACATGAAGACACATTAGTGACTATTAATACTTTAATGAGGCATGAAGACACATTAGTGACTATTAATACTTTAATGAGGCATGAAGACACATTAGTGACTATTAATACTTTAATGAGACATGAAGACACATTAGTGACTATTAATACTTTAATGAGGCATGAAGACACATTAGTGACTATTAATACTTTAATGAGGCATGAAGACACATTAGTGACTATTAATACTTTAATAAGGCATCAAGACACATTAGTGACTATTAATACTTTAATGAGACATGAAGACACATTAGTGACTATTAATACTTTAATGAGGCATGAAGACACATTAGTGACTATTAATACTTTAATAAGACATGAAGACACATTAGTGACTATTAATACTTTAATGAGGCATGAAGACACATTAGTGACTATTAATACTTTAATAAGGCATCAAGACACATTAGTGACTATTAATACTTTAATGAGGCATGAAGACACATTAGTGACTATTAATACTTTAATAAGGCATCAAGACACATTAGTGACTATTAATACTTTAATGAGACATGAAGACACATTAGTGACTATTAATACTTTAATGAGGCATGAAGACACATTAGTGACTATTAATACTTTAATAAGGCATCAAGACACATTAGTGACTATTAATACTTTAATGAGACATGAAGACACATTAGTGACTATTAATACTTTAATAAGACATGAAGACACATTAGTGACTATTAATACTTTAATGAGGCATGAAGACACATTAGTGACTATTAATACTTTAATAAGGCATCAAGACACATTAGTGACTATTAATACTTTAATGAGACATGAAGACACATTAGTGACTATTAATACTTTAATGAGGCATGAAGACACATTAGTGACTATTAATACTTTAATGAGACATGAAGACACATTATTGACTATTAATACTTTAATAAGGCATCAAGACACATTAGTGACTATTAATACTTTAATGAGACATGAAGACACATTAGTGACTATTAATACTTTAATGAGGCATGAAGACACATTAGTGACTATTAATACATTAATAAGGCATCAAGACACATTAGTGACTATTAATACTTTAATGAGACATGAAGACACATTAGTGACTATTAATACTTTAATGAGGCATGAAGACACATTAGTGACTATTAATACTTTAATGAGACATGAAGACACATTAGTGACTATTAATACTTTAATAAGACATCAAGACACATTAGTGACTATTAATACTTTAATAAGACATCAAGACACATTAGTGACTATTAATACTTTAATGAGGCATGAAGACACATTAGTGACTATTAATACTTTAATAAGGCATCAAGACACATTAGTGACTATTAATACTTTAATGAGGCATGAAGACACATTAGTGACTATTAATACTTTAATAAGGCATCAAGACACATTAGTGACTATTAATACTTTAATAAGGCATCAAGACACATTAGTGACTATTAATACTTTAATAAGACATGAAGACACATTAGTGACTATTAATACTTTAATGAGACATGAAGACACATTAGTGACTATTAATACTTTAATAAGACATCAAGACACATTAGTGACTATTAATACTTTAATAAGACATCAAGACACATTAGTGACTATTAATACTTTAATGAGACATGAAGACACATTAGTGACTATTAATACTTTAATGAGACATGACGACACATTAGTGACTATTAATACTTTAATGAGACATGAAGACACATTAGTGACTATTAATACTTTAATGAGACATGAAGACACATTAGTGACTATTAATACTTTAATAAGACATGAAGACACATTAGTGACTATTAATACTTTAATGAAACATGAAGACACATTAGTGACTATTAATACTTTAATAAGACATCAAGACACATTAGTGACTATTAATACTTTAATGAGACATGAAGACACATTAGTGACTATTAATACTTTAATGAGGCATGAAGACACATTAGTGACTATTAATACTTTAATAAGACATGAAGACACATTAGTGACTATTAATACTTTAATGAGACATGAAGACACATTAGTGACTATTAATACTTTAATAAGACATGAAGACACATTAGTGACTATTAATACTTTAATGAGACATGAAGACACATTAGTGACTATTAATACTTTAATAAGGCATCAAGACACATTAGTGACTATTAATACTTTAATGAGACATGAAGACACATTAGTGACTATTAATACTTTAATGAGGCATGAAGACACATTAGTGACTATTAATACTTTAATAAGACATGAAGACACATTAGTGACTATTAATACTTTAATAAGGCATCAAGACACATTAGTGACTATTAATACTTTAATGAGACATGAAGACACATTAGTGACTATTAATACTTTAATAAGACATGAAGACACATTAGTGACTATTAATACTTTAATGAGGCATGAAGACACATTAGTGACTATTAATACTTTAATAAGGCATCAAGACACATTAGTGACTATTAATACTTTAATGAGACATGAAGACACATTAGTGACTATTAATACTTTAATGAGGCATGAAGACACATTAGTGACTATTAATACTTTAATGAGACATGAAGACACATTAGTGACTATTAATACTTTAATAAGGCATCAAGACACATTAGTGACTATTAATACTTTAATGAGACATGAAGACACATTAGTGACTATTAATACTTTAATGAGGCATGAAGACACATTAGTGACTATTAATACATTAATAAGGCATCAAGACACATTAGTGACTATTAATACTTTAATGAGACATGAAGACACATTAGTGACTATTAATACTTTAATGAGGCATGAAGACACATTAGTGACTATTAATACTTTAATGAGACATGAAGACACATTAGTGACTATTAATACTTTAATAAGACATCAAGACACATTAGTGACTATTAATACTTTAATAAGACATCAAGACACATTAGTGACTATTAATACTTTAATGAGGCATGAAGACACATTAGTGACTATTAATACTTTAATAAGGCATCAAGACACATTAGTGACTATTAATACTTTAATAAGGCATCAAGACACATTAGTGACTATTAATACTTTAATAAGACATGAAGACACATTAGTGACTATTAATACTTTAATGAGACATGAAGACACATTAGTGACTATTAATACTTTAATAAGACATCAAGACACATTAGTGACTATTAATACTTTAATAAGACATCAAGACACATTAGTGACTATTAATACTTTAATGAGACATGAAGACACATTAGTGACTATTAATACTTTAATGAGACATGACGACACATTAGTGACTATTAATACTTTAATGAGACATGAAGACACATTAGTGACTATTAATACTTTAATGAGACATGAAGACACATTAGTGACTATTAATACTTTAATAAGACATGAAGACACATTAGTGACTATTAATACTTTAATGAGACATGAAGACACATTAGTGACTATTAATACTTTAATAAGACATCAAGACACATTAGTGACTATTAATACTTTAATAAGACATCAAGACACATTAGTGACTATTAATACTTTTAATAAGACATCAAGACACATTAGTGACTATTAATACTTTAATAAGACATGAAGACACATTAGTGACTATTAATACTTTAATGAGACATGAAGACACATTAGTGACTATTAATACTTTAATAAGACATGAAGACACATTAGTGACTATTAATACTTTAATGAGACATGAAGACACATTAGTGACTATTAATACTTTAATGAGGCATGAAGACACATTAGTGACTATTAATACTTTAATGAGACATGAAGACACATTAGTGACTATTAATACTTTAACAAGGCATCGAGACACATTAGTGACTATTAATACTTTAATAAAACATGAAGACACATTAGTGACTATTAATACCTTAACGAGGCGTGAAGACACATTAGTGACTATTAATACTTTAATAAGGCATCAAGACATTAGTGACTATTAATACTTTAATAAGACATGAAGACACATTAGTGACTATTAATACTTTAATGAGACATGAAGACACATTAGTGACTATTAATACTTTAATAAGGCATCAAGACACATTAGTGACTATTAATACTTTAATGAGACATGAAGACACATTAGTGACTATTAATACTTTAATGAGGCATGAAGACACATTAGTGACTATTAATACTTTAATGAGACATGAAGACACATTAGTGACTATTAATACTTTAATAAGACATCAAGACACATTAGTGACTATTAATACTTTAATAAGACATGAAGACAGATTAGTGACTATTAATACTTTAATAAGGCATCAAGACACATTAGTGACTATTAATACTTTAATGAGACATGAAGACACATTAGTGACTATTAATACTTTAATAAGACATGAAGACACATTAGTGACTATTAATACTTTAATAAGACATCAAGACACATTAGTGACTATTAATACTTTAATAAGACATCAAGACACATTAGTGACTATTAATACTTTAATGAGGCATGAAGACACATTAGTGACTATTAATACTTTAATAAGGCATCAAGACACATTAGTGACTATTAATACTTTAATAAGGCATCAAGACACATTAGTGACTATTAATACTTTAATAAGACATGAAGACACATTAGTGACTATTAATACTTTAATGAGACATGAAGACACATTAGTGACTATTAATACTTTAATAAGACATCAAGACACATTAGTGACTATTAATACTTTAATAAGACATCAAGACACATTAGTGACTATTAATACTTTAATGAGACATGAAGACACATTAGTGACTATTAATACTTTAATGAGACATGACGACACATTAGTGACTATTAATACTTTAATGAGACATGAAGACACATTAGTGACTATTAATACTTTAATGAGACATGAAGACACATTAGTGACTATTAATACTTTAATAAGACATGAAGACACATTAGTGACTATTAATACTTTAATGAGACATGAAGACACATTAGTGACTATTAATACTTTAATAAGACATCAAGACACATTAGTGACTATTAATACTTTAATAAGACATCAAGACACATTAGTGACTATTAATACTTTTAATAAGACATCAAGACACATTAGTGACTATTAATACTTTAATAAGACATGAAGACACATTAGTGACTATTAATACTTTAATGAGACATGAAGACACATTAGTGACTATTAATACTTTAATAAGACATGAAGACACATTAGTGACTATTAATACTTTAATGAGACATGAAGACACATTAGTGACTATTAATACTTTAATGAGGCATGAAGACACATTAGTGACTATTAATACTTTAATGAGACATGAAGACACATTAGTGACTATTAATACTTTAATAAGGCATCAAGACATTAGTGACTATTAATACTTTAATAAAACATGAAGACACATTAGTGACTATTAATACCTTAACGAGGCGTGAAGACACATTAGTGACTATTAATACTTTAATAAGGCATCAAGACATTAGTGACTATTAATACTTTAATAAGACATGAAGACACATTAGTGACTATTAATACTTTAATGAGACATGAAGACACATTAGTGACTATTAATACTTTAATAAGGCATCAAGACACATTAGTGACTATTAATACTTTAATGAGACATGAAGACACATTAGTGACTATTAATACTTTAATGAGACATGAAGACACATTAGTGACTATTAATACTTTAATGAGGCATGAAGACACATTAGTGACTATTAATACTTTAATGAGACATGAAGACACATTAGTGACTATTAATACTTTAATAAGGCATCAAGACACATTAGTGACTATTAATACTTTAATGAGACATGAAGACACATTAGTGACTATTAATACTTTAATGAGACATGAAGACACATTAGTGACTATTAATACTTTAATGAGGCATGAAGACACATTAGTGACTATTAATACTTTAATGAGACATGAAGACACATTAGTGACTATTAATACCTTAACGAGGCGTGGAGACACATTATTGACTATTAATACTTTAATAAGGCATCAAGACACATTAGTGACTATTAATACTTTAACAAGACATGAAGACACATTAGTGACTATTAATACTTTAATAAGACATCAAGACACATTAGTGACTATTAATACTTTAATAAGACATGAAGACAGATTAGTGACTATTAATACTTTAATGAGACATGAAGACACATTAGTGACTATTAATACTTTAATAAGACATGAAGACACATTAGTGACTATTAATACTTTAATAAGACATGAAGACACATTAGTGACTATTAATACTTTAATAAGACATGAAGACACATTAGTGACTATTAATACTTTAATAAGACGCGAAGACACATTAGTGACTATTAATACTTTAATAAGACATGAAGACACATTAGTGACTATTAATACTTTAATGAGACATGAAGACACATTAGTGACTATTAATACTTTAATAAGGCATCAAGACACATTAGTGACTATTAATACTTTAATGAGACATGAAGACACAGTGACTATTAATACTTTAACAAGGCATCGAGACACATTAGTGACTATTAATACTTTAATAAAACATGAAGACACATTAGTGACTATTAATACCTTAACGAGGCGTGAAGACACATTAGTGACTATTAATACTTTAACGAGACATGAAGACACAGTGACTATTAATACTTTAACAAGGCATCGAGACACATTAGTGACTATTAATACTTTAATAAAACATGAAGACACATTAGTGACTATTAATACCTTAACGAGGCGTGAAGACACATTAGTGACTATTAATACTTTAATAAGGCATCAAGACATTAGTGACTATTAATACTTTAATAAGACATGAAGACACATTAGTGACTATTAATACTTTAATGAGACATGAAGACACATTAGTGACTATTAATACTTTAATAAGACATGAAGACACATTAGTGACTATTAATACTTTAATAAGGCATCAAGACACATTAGTGACTATTAATACTTTAATAAGACATGAAGACACATTAGTGACTATTAATACTTTAATGAGACATGAAGACACATTAGTGACTATTAATACTTTAATGAGACATTAAGACACATTAGTGACTATTAATACTTTAATGAGACATGAAGACACATTAGTGATTATTAATACTTTAATAAGACATGAAGACACATTAGTGACTATTAATACCTTAACGAGGCGTGAAGACACATTATTGACTATTAATACTTTAATAAGGCATCAAGACACATTAGTGACTATTAATACTTTAACAAGACATGAAGACACATTAGTGACTATTAATACTTTAACGAGGCATGAAGACACATTAGTGACTATTAATACTTTAATGTGACGTGAAGACACATTAGTCACCCCTCGTTAAAGTACTAATGTGTCTTCATGTCTCATTAAAGTATTAATAGTCACTAATGTGTCTTCACGCCTCATTAAGGTATTAATAGTCAATAATGTGTCTTGATGCCTTATTAAAGTATTAATAGTCACTGTGTTTTCACGCTTCATTAAAGTATTAATAGTCACTAATGTGTCTTCACGCCTCGTTAAAGTATTAATAGTCACTAATGTGTCTTCACGCCTCGTTAAAGTATTAATAGTCACTAATGTGTCTTCACGCCTCGTTAAAGTATTAATAGTCACTAATGTGTCTTCACGCCTCGTTAAAGTATTAATAGTCACTAATGTGTCTTCACGCCTCGTTAAAGTATTAATAGTCACTAATGTGTCTTCACGCCTCGTTAAAGTATTAATAGTCACTAATGTGTCTTCACGCCTCGTTAAGGTATTAATAGTCACTAATGTGTCTTCACGCCTCATTAAGGTATTAATAGTCAATAATGTGTCTTGATGCCTTATTAAAGTATTAATAGTCACTGTGTTTTCACGCTTCATTAAAGTATTAATAGTCACTAATGTGTCTTCACGCCTCGTTAAAGTATTAATAGTCACTAATGTGTCTTCACGCCTCGTTAAAGTATTAATAGTCACTAATGTGTCTTCACGCCTCGTTAAAGTATTAATAGTCACTAATGTGTCTTCACGCCTCGTTAAAGTATTAATAGTCACTAATGTGTCTTCACGCCTCGTTAAAGTATTAATAGTCACTAATGTGTCTTCACGCCTCGTTAAAGTATTAATAGTCACTAATGTGTCTTCACGCCTCGTTAAAGTATTAATAGTCACTAATGTGTCTTCACGCCTCGTTAAAGTATTGATAGTCACTAATGTGTCTTCACGCCTCATTCAAGTATTAATAGTCACTAGTGTGTCTTCATGTCTTATTAAAGTATTAATAGTCACTAATGTGTCTTCATGTCTTATTAAAGTATTAATAGTCACTAATGTTTCTTCATGTCTTATTAAAGTATTAATAGTCACTAATGTGTCTTCACGCCTCATTCAAGTATTAATAGTCACTAGTGTGTCTTCATGTCTTATTAAAGTATTAATAGTCACTAATGTTTCTTCATGTCTTATTAAAGTATTAATAGTCACTAATGTGTCTTCACGCCTCGTTAAAGTATTAATAGTCACTAATGTGTCTTCACGCCTCATTCAAGTATTAATAGTCACTAGTGTGTCTTGATGCCTCATTAAAGTATTAATAGTCACTAATGTATCTTCAAGCCTCGTTAAAGTGTTAATAGTCACTAATGTGTCTTCATGTCTTATTAAAGTATTAATAGTCACTAATGTGTCTTCATGTCTTATTAAAGTATTAATAGTCACTAATGTGTCTTCATGTCTTATTAAAGTATTAATAGTCACTAATGTGTCTTGATGCCTCGTTAAAGTATTAATAGTCACTAATGTGTCTTGATGCCTCGTTAAAGTATTAATAGTCACTAATGTGTCTTCATGTCTCATTAAAGTATTAATAGTCACTAATGTGTCTTCATGTCTTATTAAAGTATTAATAGTCACTAATGTGTCTTCACGCCTCGTTAAAGTATTAATAGTCACTAATGTGTCTTCATGTCTTATTAAAGTATTAATAGTCACTAATGTGTCTTGATGCCTCGTTAAAGTATTAATAGTCACTAATGTGTCTTCATGTCTTATTAAAGTATTAATAGTCACTAATGTGTCTTGATGCCTCGTTAAAGTATTAATAGTCACTAATGTGTCTTCATGTCTCATTAAAGTATTAATAGTCACTAATGTGTCTTCATGTCTTATTAAAGTATTAATAGTCACTAATGTGTCTTCACGCCTCGTTAAAGTATTAATAGTCACTAATGTGTCTTCACGCCTCATTCAAGTATTAATAGTCACTAGTGTGTCTTGATGCCTCATTAAAGTATTAATAGTCACTAATGTATCTTCAAGCCTCGTTAAAGTGTTAATAGTCACTAATGTGTCTTCATGTCTTATTAAAGTATTAATAGTCACTAATGTGTCTTCATGTCTTATTAAAGTATTAATAGTCACTAATGTGTCTTCATGTCTTATTAAAGTATTAATAGTCACTAATGTGTCTTCATGTCTTATTAAAGTATTAATAGTCACTAATGTGTCTTCACGCCTCGTTAAAGTATTAATAGTCACTAATGTGTCTTCATGTCTCGTTAAAGTATTAATAGTCACTAATGTGTCTTCATGTCTCATTAAAGTATTAATAGTCACTAATGTGTCTTCATGTCTCATTAAAGTATTAATAGTCACTAATGTGTCTTCATGTCTTATTAAAGTATTAATAGTCACTAATGTGTCTTGATGCCTCGTTAAAGTATTAATAGTCACTAATGTGTCTTGATGCCTCGTTAAAGTATTAATAGTCACTAATGTGTCTTCACGCCTCGTTAAAGTATTAATAGTCACTAATGTGTCTTCACGTCTTATTAAAGTATTAATAGTCACTAATGTGTCTTCATGTCTTATTAAAGTATTAATAGTCACTAATGTGTCTTCATGTCTTATTAAAGTATTAATAGTCACTAATGTGTCTTCATGTCTTATTAAAGTATTAATAGTCACTAATGTGTCTTCACGTCTTATTAAAGTATTAATAGTCACTAATGTGTCTTCACGCCTCGTTAAAGTATTAATAGTCACTAATGTGTCTTCACGCCTCGTTAAAGTATTAATAGTCACTAATGTGTCTTCACGCCTCGTTAAAGTATTAATAGTCACTAATGTGTCTTCATGTCTCATTAAAATATTAATAGTCACTAATGTGTCTTCATGTCTTATTAAAGTATTAATAGTCACTAATGTGTCTTCACGCCTCGTTAAAGTATTAATAGTCACTAATGTGTCTTCACGCCTCGTTAAAGTATTAATAGTCACTAATGTGTCTTCATGTCTTATTAAAGTATTAATAGTCGCTAATGTGTCTTCATGTCTTATTAAAGTATTAATAGTCACTAATGTGTCTTCACGCCTCGTTAAAGTATTAATAGTCACTAATGTGTCTTGATGCCTTATTAAAGTATTAATAGTCACTAATGTGTCTTCATGTCTTATTAAAGTATTAATAGTCACTAATGTGTCTTCACGCCTCGTTAAAGTATTAATAGTCACTAATGTGTCTTCACGCCTCGTTAAAGTATTAATAGTCACTAATGTGTCTTCATGTCTTATTAAAGTATTAATAGTCACTAATGTGTCTTCATGTCTTATTAAAGTATTAATAGTCACTAATGTGTCTTCACGCCTCGTTAAAGTATTAATAGTCACTAATGTGTCTTGATGCCTTATTAAAGTATTAATAGTCACTAATGTGTCTTCATGTCTTATTAAAGTATTAATAGTCACTAATGTGTCTTCATGTCTTATTAAAGTATTAATAGTCACTAATGTGTCTTCACGCCTCGTTAAAGTATTAATAGTCACTAATGTGTCTTCACGCCTCGTTAAAGTATTAATAGTCACACATGTGTCTTCATGTCTTATTAAAGTATTAATAGTCACTAATGTGTCTTCACGCCTCGTTAAAGTATTAATAGTCACTAATGTGTCTTCATGTCTCATTAAAATATTAATAGTCACTAATGTGTCTTCACGTCTTATTAAAGTATTAATAGTCACTAATGTGTCTTCATGTCTTATTAAAGTATTAATAGTCACTAATGTGTCTTCATGTCTTATTAAAGTATTAATAGTCACTAATGTGTCTTCACGCCTCGTTAAAGTATTAATAGTCACTAATGTGTCTTCACGCCTCGTTAAAGTATTAATAGTCACACATGTGTCTTCATGTCTTATTAAAGTATTAATAGTCACTAATGTGTCTTCACGTCTTATTAAAGTATTAATAGTCACTAATGTGTCTTCATGTCTTATTAAAGTATTAATAGTCACTAATGTGTCTTCATGTCTTATTAAAGTATTAATAGTCACTAATGTGTCTTCATGTCTTATTAAAGTATTAATAGTCACTAATGTGTCTTCATGTCTTATTAAAGTATTAATAGTCACTAATGTGTCTTCATGTCTTATTAAAGTATTAATAGTCACTAATGTGTCTTCATGTCTTATTAAAGTATTAATAGTCACTAATGTGTCTTCATGTCTTATTAAAGTATTAATAGTCACTAATGTGTCTTCATGTCTTATTAAAGTATTAATAGTCACTAATGTGTCTTCACGCCTCGTTAAAGTATTAATAGTCACTAATGTGTCTTCGCGCCTCGTTAAAGTATTAATAGTCACTAATGTGTCTTCACGTCTTATTAAAGTATTAATAGTCACTAATGTGTCTTCATGTCTTATTAAAGTATTAATAGTCACTAATGTGTCTTCATGTCTTATTAAAGTATTAATAGTCACTAATGTGTCTTCACGCCTCGTTAAAGTATTAATAGTCACTAATGTGTCTTCGCGCCTCGTTAAAGTATTAATAGTCACTAATGTGTCTTCACGTCTTATTAAAGTATTAATAGTCACTAATGTGTCTTCATGTCTTATTAAAGTATTAATAGTCACTAATGTATCTTCACGCCTCGTTAAAGTATTAATAGTCACTAATGTGTCTTCACGCCTCGTTAAAGTATTAATAGTCACTAATGTGTCTTCATGTCTTATTAAAGTATTAATAGTCACTAATGTGTCTTCATGTCTTATTAAAGTATTAATAGTCACTAATGTGTCTTCATGTCTTATTAAAGTATTAATAGTCACTAATGTGTCTTCATGTCTTATTAAAGTATTAATAGTCACTAATGTGTCTTCATGTCTTATTAAAGTATTAATAGTCACTAATGTGTCTTCATGTCTTATTAAAGTATTAATAGTCACTAATGTGTCTTCGCGCCTCGTTAAAGTATTAATAGTCACTAATGTGTCTTCATGTCTTATTAAAGTATTAATAGTCACTAATGTGTCTTCACGTCTTATTAAAGTATTAATAGTCACTAATGAGTCTTCATGTCTTATTAAAGTATTAATAGTCACTAATGTGTCTTCACGTCTTATTAAAGTATTAATAGTCACTAATGTGTCTTCATGTCTTATTAAAGTATTAATAGTCACTAATGTGTCTTCATGTCTTATTAAAGTATTAATAGTCACTAATGTGTCTTCACGCCTCGTTAAAGTATTAATAGTCACTAATGTATCTTCACGCCTCGTTAAAGTATTAATAGTCACTAATGTGTCTTCGCGCCTCGTTAAAGTATTAATAGTCACTAATGTGTCTTTATGTCTTATTAAAGTATTAATAGTCACTAATGTGTCTCCATGTCTTATTAAAGTATTAATAGTCACTAATGTGTCTTCACGCCTCGTTAAAGTATTAATAGTCACTAATGTGTCTTCACGCCTCGTTAAAGTATTAATAGTCACTAATGTATCTTCACGCCTCGTTAAAGTATTAATAGTCACTAATGTGTCTTCATGTCTTATTAAAGTATTAATAGTCACTAATGTGTCTTCATGTCTTATTAAAGTATTAATAGTCACTAATGTATTTTCACGCCTCGTTAAAGTATTAATAGTCACTAATGTGTCTTCATGTCTTATTAAAGTATTAATAGTCACTAATGTGTCTTCATGTCTTATTAAAGTATTAATAGTCACTAATGTGTCTTCATGCCTCGTTAAAGTATTAATAGTCACTAATGTGTCTTCACGCCTCATTAAAGTATTAATAGTCACTAATGTGTCTTCATGTCTTATTAAAGTATTAATAGTCACTAATGTGTCTTGATGCCTTATTAAAGTATTAATAGTCACTAATGTGTCTTCATGTCTCATTAAAGTATTAATAGTCACTAATGTGTCTTCACGTCTTATTAAAGTATTAATAGTCACTAATGTGTCTTCACGTCTTATTAAAGTATTAATAGTCACTAATGTGTCTTCACGTCTCATTAAAGTATTAATAGTCACTAATGTGTCTTCATGTCTTATTAAAGTATTAATAGTCACTAATGTGTCTTCATGTCTCATTAAAGTATTAATAGTCATTAATGTGTCTTCATGTCTTATTAAAGTATTAATAGTCAGTAATGTGTCTTCACGTCTTATTAAAGTATTAATAGTCACTAATGTGTCTTCATGTCTTATTAAAGTATTAATAGTCACTAATGTGTCTTCATGTCTCATTAAAGTATTAATAGTCATTAATGTGTCTTCATGTCTTATTAAAGTATTAATAGTCAGTAATGTGTCTTCACGTCTTATTAAAGTATTAATAGTCACTAATGTGTCTTCACGTCTTATTAAAGTATTAATAGTCACTAATGTGTCTTCACGTCTCATTAAAGTATTAATAGTCACTAATGTGTCTTCATGTCTTATTAAAGTATTAATAGTCACTAATGTGTCTTCATGTCTCATTAAAGTATTAATAGTCATTAATGTGTCTTCATGTCTTATTAAAGTATTAATAGTCACTAATGTGTCTTCACGTCTTATTAAAGTATTAATAGTCACTAATGTGTCTTCACGTCTCATTAAAGTATTAATAGTCATTAATGTGTCTTCATGTCTTATTAAAGTATTAATAGTCACTAATGTGTCTTCATGTCTTATTAAAGTATTAATAGTCACTAATGTCTTGATTCCTTATTAAAGTATTAATAGTCACAAATGTGTCTTCATGTCTTATTAAAGTATTAATAGTCACTAATGTGTCTTCACGTCTTATTAAAGTATTAATAGTCATTAATGTGTCTTCATGTCTTATTAAAGTATTAATAGTCAGTAATGTGTCTTCATGTCTTATTAAAGTATTAATAGTCACTAATGTGTCTTCATGTCTTATTAAAGTATTAATAGTCAGTAATGTGTCTTCATATCTTATTAAAGTATTAATAGTCACTAATGTGTCTTCATGTCTCATTAAAGTATTAATAGTCACTAATGTGTCTTCATGTCTTATTAAAGTATTAATAGTCACTAATGTCTTGATTCCTTATTAAAGTATTAATAGTCACAAATGTGTCTTCATGTCTTATTAAAGTATTAATAGTCACTAATGTGTCTTCACGTCTCATTAAAGTATTAATAGTCAGTAATGTGTCTTCATGTCTTATTAAAGTATTAATAGTCACTAATGTGTCTTCACGTCTTATTAAAGTATTAATAGTCATTAATGTGTCTTCATGTCTTATTAAAGTATTAATAGTCAGTAATGTGTCTTCATGTCTTATTAAAGTATTAATAGTCACTAATGTGTCTTCACGTCTTATTAAAGTATTAATAGTCATTAATGTGTCTTCATGTCTTATTAAAGTATTAATAGTCAGTAATGTGTCTTCATGTCTTATTAAAGTATTAATAGTCACTAATGTGTCTTCATGTCTTATTAAAGTATTAATAGTCACTAATGTCTTGATTCCTTATTAAAGTATTAATAGTCACAAATGTGTCTTCATGTCTTATTAAAGTATTAATAGTCACTAATGTGTCTTCACGTCTTATTAAAGTATTAATAGTCATTAATGTGTCTTCATGTCTTATTAAAGTATTAATAGTCAGTAATGTGTCTTCATGTTTTATTAAAGTATTAATAGTCACTAATGTGTCTTCACGTCTTATTAAAGTATTAATAGTCATTAATGTGTCTTCATGTCTTATTAAAGTATTAATAGTCAGTAATGTGTCTTCATGTCTTATTAAAGTATTAATAGTCACTAATGTGTCTTCATGTCTTATTAAAGTATTAATAGTCACTAATGTCTTGATTCCTTATTAAAGTATTAATAGTCACAAATGTGTCTTCATGTCTTATTAAAGTATTAATAGTCACTAATGTGTCTTCACGTCTTATTAAAGTATTAATAGTCACTAATGTGTCTTCACGTCTTATTAAAGTATTAATAGTCACTAATGTGTCTTCATGTCTTATTAAAGTATTAATAGTCACTAATGTGTCTTCATGTCTCATTAAAGTATTAATAGTCACTAATGTCTTGATGCCTTATTAAAGTATTAATAGTCATTAATGTGTCTTCATGTCTTATTAAAGTATTAATAGTCACTAATGTGTCTTCATGTCTTATTAAAGTATTAATAGTCACTAATGTCTTGATTCCTTATTAAAGTATTAATAGTCACAAATGTGTCTTCACGCCTCGTTAAAGTATTAATAGTCACTAATGTGTCTTCATGTCTTGTTAAAGTATTAATAGTCACTAATGTGTCTTCGCGTCTTATTAAAGTATTAATAGTCACTAATGTGTCTTCATGTCTTATTAAAGTATTAATAGTCACTAATGTGTCTTCATGTCTTATTAAAGTATTAATAGTCACTAATCTGTCTTCATGTCTTATTAAAGTATTAATAGTCACTAATCTGTCTTCATGTCTTATTAAAGTATTAATAGTCACTAATGTGTCTTCATGTCTTATTAAAGTATTAATAGTCACTAATGTGTCTTCATGTCTTATTAAAGTATTAATAGTCACTAATGTGTCTTCATGTCTTATTAAAGTATTAATAGTCACTAATGTGTCTTCATGCCTTATTAAAGTATTAATAGTCACTAATGTGTCTTCATGTCTTATTAAAGTATTAATAGTCACTAATCTGTCTTCATGTCTTATTAAAGTATTAATAGTCACTAATGTGTCTTCATGTCTTATTAAAGTATTAATAGTCACTAATGTGTCTTCATGTCTTATTAAAGTATTAATAGTCACTAATGTGTCTTCATGTCTTATTAAAGTATTAATAGTCACTAATCTGTCTTCATGTCTTATTAAAGTATTAATAGTCACTAATGTGTCTTCATGTCTCATTAAAGTATTAATAGTCATTAATGTGTCTTCATGTCTTATTAAAGTATTAATAGTCAGTAATGTGTCTTCACGTCTTATTAAAGTATTAATAGTCACTAATGTGTCTTCACGTCTTATTAAAGTATTAATAGTCACTAATGTGTCTTCACGTCTCATTAAAGTATTAATAGTCACTAATGTGTCTTCATGTCTTATTAAAGTATTAATAGTCACTAATGTGTCTTCATGTCTCATTAAAGTATTAATAGTCATTAATGTGTCTTCATGTCTTATTAAAGTATTAATAGTCACTAATGTGTCTTCACGTCTTATTAAAGTATTAATAGTCACTAATGTGTCTTCACGTCTCATTAAAGTATTAATAGTCATTAATGTGTCTTCATGTCTTATTAAAGTATTAATAGTCACTAATGTGTCTTCATGTCTTATTAAAGTATTAATAGTCACTAATGTCTTGATTCCTTATTAAAGTATTAATAGTCACAAATGTGTCTTCATGTCTTATTAAAGTATTAATAGTCACTAATGTGTCTTCACGTCTTATTAAAGTATTAATAGTCATTAATGTGTCTTCATGTCTTATTAAAGTATTAATAGTCAGTAATGTGTCTTCATGTCTTATTAAAGTATTAATAGTCACTAATGTGTCTTCATGTCTTATTAAAGTATTAATAGTCAGTAATGTGTCTTCATATCTTATTAAAGTATTAATAGTCACTAATGTGTCTTCATGTCTCATTAAAGTATTAATAGTCACTAATGTGTCTTCATGTCTTATTAAAGTATTAATAGTCACTAATGTCTTGATTCCTTATTAAAGTATTAATAGTCACAAATGTGTCTTCATGTCTTATTAAAGTATTAATAGTCACTAATGTGTCTTCACGTCTCATTAAAGTATTAATAGTCAGTAATGTGTCTTCATGTCTTATTAAAGTATTAATAGTCACTAATGTGTCTTCACGTCTTATTAAAGTATTAATAGTCATTAATGTGTCTTCATGTCTTATTAAAGTATTAATAGTCAGTAATGTGTCTTCATGTCTTATTAAAGTATTAATAGTCACTAATGTGTCTTCACGTCTTATTAAAGTATTAATAGTCATTAATGTGTCTTCATGTCTTATTAAAGTATTAATAGTCAGTAATGTGTCTTCATGTCTTATTAAAGTATTAATAGTCACTAATGTGTCTTCATGTCTTATTAAAGTATTAATAGTCACTAATGTCTTGATTCCTTATTAAAGTATTAATAGTCACAAATGTGTCTTCATGTCTTATTAAAGTATTAATAGTCACTAATGTGTCTTCACGTCTTATTAAAGTATTAATAGTCATTAATGTGTCTTCATGTCTTATTAAAGTATTAATAGTCAGTAATGTGTCTTCATGTTTTATTAAAGTATTAATAGTCACTAATGTGTCTTCACGTCTTATTAAAGTATTAATAGTCATTAATGTGTCTTCATGTCTTATTAAAGTATTAATAGTCAGTAATGTGTCTTCATGTCTTATTAAAGTATTAATAGTCACTAATGTGTCTTCATGTCTTATTAAAGTATTAATAGTCACTAATGTCTTGATTCCTTATTAAAGTATTAATAGTCACAAATGTGTCTTCATGTCTTATTAAAGTATTAATAGTCACTAATGTGTCTTCACGTCTTATTAAAGTATTAATAGTCACTAATGTGTCTTCACGTCTTATTAAAGTATTAATAGTCACTAATGTGTCTTCATGTCTTATTAAAGTATTAATAGTCACTAATGTGTCTTCATGTCTCATTAAAGTATTAATAGTCACTAATGTCTTGATGCCTTATTAAAGTATTAATAGTCATTAATGTGTCTTCATGTCTTATTAAAGTATTAATAGTCACTAATGTGTCTTCATGTCTTATTAAAGTATTAATAGTCACTAATGTCTTGATTCCTTATTAAAGTATTAATAGTCACAAATGTGTCTTCACGCCTCGTTAAAGTATTAATAGTCACTAATGTGTCTTCATGTCTTGTTAAAGTATTAATAGTCACTAATGTGTCTTCGCGTCTTATTAAAGTATTAATAGTCACTAATGTGTCTTCATGTCTTATTAAAGTATTAATAGTCACTAATGTGTCTTCATGTCTTATTAAAGTATTAATAGTCACTAATCTGTCTTCATGTCTTATTAAAGTATTAATAGTCACTAATCTGTCTTCATGTCTTATTAAAGTATTAATAGTCACTAATGTGTCTTCATGTCTTATTAAAGTATTAATAGTCACTAATGTGTCTTCATGTCTTATTAAAGTATTAATAGTCACTAATGTGTCTTCATGTCTTATTAAAGTATTAATAGTCACTAATGTGTCTTCATGCCTTATTAAAGTATTAATAGTCACTAATGTGTCTTCATGTCTTATTAAAGTATTAATAGTCACTAATCTGTCTTCATGTCTTATTAAAGTATTAATAGTCACTAATGTGTCTTCATGTCTTATTAAAGTATTAATAGTCACTAATGTGTCTTCATGTCTTATTAAAGTATTAATAGTCACTAATGTGTCTTCATGTCTTATTAAAGTATTAATAGTCACTAATCTGTCTTCATGTCTTATTAAAGTATTAATAGTCACTAATGTGTCTTCATGTCTTATTAAAGTATTAATAGTCACTAATGTGTCTTCATGCCTTATTAAAGTATTAATAGTCACTAATGTGTCTTCGCGTCTTATTAAAGTATTAATAGTCACTAATGTGTCTTCGCGTCTTATTAAAGTATTAATAGTCACTAATGTGTCTTCATGCCTTATTAAAGTATTAATAGTCACTAATGTGTCTTCATGTCTTATTAAAGTATTAATAGTCACTAATGTGTCTTCGCGTCTTATTAAAGTATTAATAGTCACTAATGTGTCTTCATGCCTTATTAAAGTATTAATAGTCACTAATGTGTCTTCATGCCTTATTAAAGTATTAATAGTCACTAATGTGTCTTCATGTCTTATTAAAGTATTAATAGTCACTAATCTGTCTTCATGTCTTATTAAAGTATTAATAGTCACTAATCTGTCTTCATGTCTTATTAAAGTATTAATAGTCACTAATGTGTCTTCATGTCTTATTAAAGTATTAATAGTCACTAATGTGTCTTCATGTCTCATTAAAGTATTAATAGTCACTAATGTGTCTTCATGTCTTATTAAAGTATTAATAGTCATTAATGTGTCGTCATGTCTCGTTAAAGTATTAATAGTCACTAATGTGTCTTCATGTCTTATTAAAGTATTAATAGTCACTGTGTCTTCATGTCTTATTAAAGTATTAATAGTCACTAATCTGTCTTCATGTCTTATTAAAGTATTAATAGTCACTAATGTGTCTTCATGTCTCGTTAAAGTATTAATAGTCACTAATGTGTCTCGATGCCTTGTTAAAGTATTAATAGTCACTAATGTGTCTTCATGTCTCGTTAAAGTATTAATAGTCACTAATGTGTCTTCATGTCTTATTAAAGTATTAATAGTCACTGTGTCTTCATGTCTTATTAAAGTATTAATAGTCACTAATCTGTCTTCATGTCTTATTAAAGTATTAATAGTCACTAATCTGTCTTCATGTCTTATTAAAGTATTAATAGTCACTAATGTGTCTTCATGTCTCATTAAAGTATTAATAGTCACTAATGTGTCTTCATGTCTTATTAAAGTATTAATAGTCACTAATCTGTCTTCATGTCTTATTAAAGTATTAATAGTCACTAATCTGTCTTCATGTCTTATTAAAGTATTAATAGTCACTAATGTGTCTTCACGTCTTATTAAAGTATTAATAGTCACTAATGTGTCTTCATGTCTTATTAAAGTATTAATAGTCACTAATGTGTCTTCATGTCTCATTAAAGTATTAATAGTCACAAATCTGTCTTCATGTCTTATTAAAGTATTAATAGTCACTAATGTGTCTTCATGTCTTATTAAAGTATTAATAGTCACTAATGTGTCTTCATGTCTCATTAAAGTATTAATAGTCACAAATCTGTCTTCATGTCTTATTAAAGTATTAATAGTCACTAATGTGTCTTCATGTCTCGTTAAAGTATTAATAGTCACTAATGTGTCTCGATGCCTTGTTAAAGTATTAATAGTCACTAATGTGTCTTCATGTCTCGTTAAAGTATTAATAGTCACTAATGTGTCTTCATGTCTTATTAAAGTATTAATAGTCACTGTGTCTTCATGTCTTATTAAAGTATTAATAGTCACTAATCTGTCTTCATGTCTTATTAAAGTATTAATAGTCACTAATCTGTCTTCATGTCTTATTAAAGTATTAATAGTCACTAATGTGTCTTCATGTCTCATTAAAGTATTAATAGTCACTAATGTGTCTTCATGTCTTATTAAAGTATTAATAGTCACTAATCTGTCTTCATGTCTTATTAAAGTATTAATAGTCACTAATCTGTCTTCATGTCTTATTAAAGTATTAATAGTCACTAATGTGTCTTCACGTCTTATTAAAGTATTAATAGTCACTAATGTGTCTTCATGTCTTATTAAAGTATTAATAGTCACTAATCTGTCTTCATGTCTTATTAAAGTATTAATAGTCACTAATGTGTCTTCATGTCTCGTTAAAGTATTAATAGTCACTAATGTGTCTCGATGCCTTGTTAAAGTATTAATAGTCACTAATGTGTCTTCATGTCTCGTTAAAGTATTAATAGTCACTAATGTGTCTTCATGTCTTATTAAAGTATTAATAGTCACTGTGTCTTCATGTCTTATTAAAGTATTAATAGTCACTAATCTGTCTTCATGTCTTATTAAAGTATTAATAGTCACTAATCTGTCTTCATGTCTTATTAAAGTATTAATAGTCACTAATGTGTCTTCATGTCTCATTAAAGTATTAATAGTCACTAATGTGTCTTCATGTCTTATTAAAGTATTAATAGTCACTAATCTGTCTTCATGTCTTATTAAAGTATTAATAGTCACTAATCTGTCTTCATGTCTTATTAAAGTATTAATAGTCACTAATGTGTCTTCACGTCTTATTAAAGTATTAATAGTCACTAATGTGTCTTCATGTCTTATTAAAGTATTAATAGTCACTAATGTGTCTTCATGTCTCATTAAAGTATTAATAGTCACAAATCTGTCTTCATGTCTTATTAAAGTATTAATAGTCACTAATGTGTCTTCATGTCTTATTAAAGTATTAATAGTCACTAATGTGTCTTCATGTCTCATTAAAGTATTAATAGTCACAAATCTGTCTTCATGTCTTATTAAAGTATTAATAGTCACTAATGTGTCTTCATGTCTCGTTAAAGTATTAATAGTCACTAATGTGTCTCGATGCCTTGTTAAAGTATTAATAGTCACTAATGTGTCTTCATGTCTCGTTAAAGTATTAATAGTCACTAATGTGTCTTCATGTCTTATTAAAGTATTAATAGTCACTGTGTCTTCATGTCTTATTAAAGTATTAATAGTCACTAATCTGTCTTCATGTCTTATTAAAGTATTAATAGTCACTAATCTGTCTTCATGTCTTATTAAAGTATTAATAGTCACTAATGTGTCTTCATGTCTCATTAAAGTATTAATAGTCACTAATGTGTCTTCATGTCTTATTAAAGTATTAATAGTCACTAATCTGTCTTCATGTCTTATTAAAGTATTAATAGTCACTAATCTGTCTTCATGTCTTATTAAAGTATTAATAGTCACTAATGTGTCTTCACGTCTTATTAAAGTATTAATAGTCACTAATGTGTCTTCATGTCTTATTAAAGTATTAATAGTCACTAATCTGTCTTCATGTCTTATTAAAGTACTAATAGTCACTAATGTGTCTTCATGTCTCATTAAAGTATTAATAGTCACAAATCTGTCTTCATGTCTTATTAAAGTATTAATAGTCACTAATGTGTCTTCATGTCTCATTAAAGTATTAATAGTCACTAATGTGTCTTCATGTCTCATTAAAGTATTAATAGTCACTAATGTGTCTTCATGTCTCATTAAAGTATTAATAGTCACTAATGTGTCTTCATGTCTCGTTAAAGTATTAATAGTCACTAATGTGTCTTCATGTCTCGTTAAAGTATTAATAGTCACTAATGTGTCTTCATGCCTTGTTAAAGTATTAATAGTCACTAATGTGTCTTCATGTCTTATTAAAGTATTAATAGTCACTGTGTCTTGATGTCTCATTAAAGTATTAATAGTCACTAATGTGTCTTCATGTCTCGTTAAAGTATTAATAGTCACTAATGTGTCTTCATGTCTTATTAAAGTATTAATAGTCACTAATGTGTCTTAATGTCTTATTAAAGTATTAATAGTCACTAATGTGTCTTGATGCCTCGTTAAAGTATTAATAGTCACTAATGTGTCTTCATGTCTCGTTAAAGTATTAATAGTCACTAATGTGTCTTCATGTCTCGTTAAAGTATTAATAGTCACTAATGTGTCTTCATGTCTTATTAAAGTATTAATAGTCACTGTGTCTTCATGTCTTATTAAAGTATTAATAGTCACTAATGTGTCTTCATGTCTTATTAAAGTATTAATAGTCACTAATCTGTCTTCATGTCTTATTAAAGTATTAATAGTCACTAATGTGTCTTCATGTCTCATTAAAGTATTAATAGTCACTAATGTGTCTTCATGTCTTATTAAAGTATTAATAGTCACTAATGTGTCTTCATGTCTCATTAAAGTATTAATAGTCACTAATGTGTCTTCATGTCTCATTAAAGTATTAATAGTCACTAATGTGTCTTCATGTCTCATTAAAGTATTAATAGTCACTAATGTGTCTTCATGTCTCATTAAAGTATTAATAGTCACTAATGTGTCTTCATGTCTCATTAAAGTATTAATAGTCACTAATGTGTCTTCATGTCTCGTTAAAGTATTAATAGTCACTAATGTGTCTTCATGCCTTGTTAAAGTATTAATAGTCACTAATGTGTCTTAATGTCTTATTAAAGTATTAATAGTCACTGTGTCTTGATGTCTCATTAAAGTATTAATAGTCACTAATGTGTCTTCATGTCTTATTAAAGTATTAATAGTCACTAATGTGTCTTAATGTCTTATTAAAGTATTAATAGTCACTAATGTGTCTTGATGCCTCGTTAAAGTATTAATAGTCACTAATGTGTCTTCATGTCTTATTAAAGTATTAATAGTCACTAATGTGTCTTCATGTCTTATTAAAGTATTAATAGTCACTAATGTGTCTTCATGTCTTATTAAAGTATTAATAGTCACTAATGTGTCTTCATGTCTTATTAAAGTATTAATAGTCACTAATCTGTCTTCATGTCTTATTAAAGTATTAATAGTCACTATTAAAGTATTAATAGTCACTAATGTGTCTTCATGTCTTATTAAAGTATTAATAGTCACTAATGTGTCTTCATGTCTTATTAAAGTATTAATAGTCACTATTAAAGTATTAATAGTCACTAATGTGTCTTCATGTCTTATTAAAGTATTAATAGTCACTATTAAAGTATTAATAGTCACTAATGTGTCTTCATGTCTTATTAAAGTATTAATAGTCACTATTAAAGTATTAATAGTCACTAATGTGTCTTCATTCCTGCCAGGGAGAAGTCATCAACAATAATAGTTACACAAAAAACAATATAAATATATTTACATAATAGTTATTGAAAACTATGAATGGACTATACAGGTAATAAATACATCAATATAAATATATTTACATAATAGTTATTAATAGACCTTACAAGTAATAAATAAATAAACCTGGCTGCAGTTACCCTAGTTGTCCACTGAGAGTCGCTGTTGCTCCACTAATCCTTGACTGCCATGACATCACTTCCTGTTAACCCCTCACACTCCACATTTAAATACTTCTTTCTTTTATTTCTGTCTTTTTTTATTTTATATATTTTAGTAGATGTACATCACCTTAATGATAGTTAGAAGCCGTCTAACTTATTAGCATGTGTCACATAAGTTAGCAAGCTAGCGTGACCATAATAATAGTTAGCATGTGTCACGTACCAAATTATGTGACTCTGGGGTAAACGATAGCAGAACTAGCTCAAAAGTTAGCACGCTAATGTTAGCATGTTAGCAAACTAATAGTAGTAATAGTTAGCAGGTGTTACGTACCAAGTGATGTGACTCTGGGGTAAACGGTAGCAGAACTAGCTCAAAAGTTAGCACGCTAATGTTAGCATGTTAGCAAACTAACGTGACCATAGTAATAGTTAGCAGGTGTTACGTACCAAGTGATGTGACTCTGGGGTAAACGGTAGCAGAACTAGCTGAAAAAGATAGCACATTAATGTTAGCATGTTAGCAAGGTAACGTGACCATAGTAATAGTTAGCAGGTGTTACGTACCAAGTGATGTGACTCTGGGGTAAACGGTAGCAGGACTAGCTCAAAAGTTAGCACGCTAATGTTAGCATGTTAGCAAGGTAACGTGACCATAGTAATAGTTAGCAGGTGTTACGTACCAAGTGATGTGACTCTGGGGTAAACGGTAGCAGAACTAGCTCAAAAGTTAGCACGCTAATGTTAGCATGTTAGCAAACTAACGTGACCATAGTAATAGTTAGCAGGTGTTACGTACCAAGTGATGTGACTCTGGGGTAAACGGTAGCAGGACTAGCTGAAAAAGATAGCACATTAATGTTAGCATGTTAGCAAGGTAACGTGACCATAGTAATAGTTAGCAGGTGTTACGTACCAAGTGATGTGACTCTGGGGTAAACGGTAGCAGAACTAGCTGAAAAAGATAGCACATTAATGTTAGCATGTTAGCAAACTAACGTGACCATAGTAATAGTTAGCAGGTGTTACGTACCAAGTGATGTGACTCTGGGGTAAACGGTAGCAGAACTAGCTGAAAAAGATAGCACATTAATGTTAGCATGTTAGCAAGGTAACGTGACCATAGTAATAGTTAGCAGGTGTTACGTACCAAGTGATGTGACTCTGGGGTAAACGGTAGCAGAACTAGCTGAAAAAGATAGCACATTAATGTTAGCATGTTAGCAAGGTAACGTGACCATAGTAATAGTTACCATGTGTCACGTACCAAATTATGTGACTCTGGGGTAAACGATAGCAGAACTAGCTCAAAAGTTAGCACGCTAATGTTAGCATGTTAGCAAACTAACGTGACCATAGTAATAGTTAGCAGGTGTTACGTACCAAGTGATGTGACTCTGGGGTAAACGGTAGCAGAACTAGCTGAAAAAGATAGCACATTAATGTTAGCATGTTAGCAAACTAACGTGACCATAGTAATAGTTAGCAGGTGTTACGTACCAAGTGATGTGACTCTGGGGTAAACGGTAGCAGGACTAGCTGAAAAAGATAGCACATTAATGTTAGCATGTTAGCAAACTAACGTGACCATAGTAATAGTTAGCAGGTGTTACGTACCAAGTGATGTGACTCTGGGGTAAACGGTAGCAGGACTAGCTGAAAAAGATAGCACATTAATGTTAGCATGTTAGCAAACTAACGTGACCATAGTAATAGTTAGCAGGTGTTACGTACCAAGTGATGTGACTCTGGGGTAAACGGTAGCAGAACTAGCTGAAAAAGATAGCACATTAATGTTAGCATGTTAGCAAGGTAACGTGACCATAGTAATAGTTACCATGTGTCACGTACCAAATTATGTGACTCTGGGGTAAACGATAGCAGAACTAGCTCAAAAGTTAGCACGCTAATGTTAGCATGTTAGCAAACTAACGTGACCATAGTAATAGTTAGCAGGTGTTACGTACCAAGTGATGTGACTCTGGGGTAAACGGTAGCAGAACTAGCTGAAAAAGATAGCACATTAATGTTAGCATGTTAGCAAGGTAACGTGACCATAGTAATAGTTAGCAGGTGTTACGTACCAAGTGATGTGACTCTGGGGTAAACGGTAGCAGAACTAGCTGAAAAAGATAGCACATTAATGTTAGCATGTTAGCAAACTAACGTGACCATAGTAATAGTTAGCAGGTGTTACGTACCAAGTGATGTGACTCTGGGGTAAACGGTAGCAGAACTAGCTGAAAAAGATAGCACATTAATGTTAGCATGTTAGCAAACTAACGTGACCATAGTAATAGTTAGCAGGTGTTACGTACCAAGTGATGTGACTCTGGGGTAAACGGTAGCAGAACTAGCTGAAAAAGATAGCACATTAATGTTAGCATGTTAGCAAGGTAACGTGACCATAGTAATAGTTAGCAGGTGTTACGTACCAAGTGATGTGACTCTGGGGTAAACGGTAGCAGAACTAGCTGAAAAAGATAGCACATTAATGTTAGCATGTTAGCAAGGTAACGTGACCATAGTAATAGTTAGCAGGTGTTACGTACCAAGTGATGTGACTCTGGGGTAAACGGTAGCAGAACTAGCTGAAAAAGATAGCACATTAATGTGAGCATGTTAGCAAACTAACGTGACCATAGTAATAGTTAGCAGGTGTTACGTACCAAGTGATGTGACTCTGGGGTAAACGGTAGCAGAACTAGCTGAAAAAGATAGCATATTAATGTTAGCATGTTAGCAAGGTAACGTGACCATAGTAATAGTTAGCAGGTGTTACGTACCAAGTGATGTGACTCTGGGGTAAACGGTAGCAGAACTAGCTCAAAAGTCAGCACGCTAATGTTAGCATGTTAGCAAACTAACGTGACCATAGTAATAGTTAGCAGGTGTTACGTACCAAGTGATGTGACTCTGGGGTAAACGGTAGCAGAACTAGCTGAAAAAGATAGCACATTAATGTTAGCATGTTAGCAAGGTAACGTGACCATAGTAATAGTTAGCATGTGTTACGTACCAAATGATGTGACTCTGGGGTAGACAGTAGCAGAACCAGCTCAAAAAGGTAGCATGCTAATGTTAGCATGCTAAAATGACCATAATAATAGTTTGTATGTGTCAAATACCAAGTGATGTGACTCTGGGGTAAACGGTAGCAGAACTAGCTCAAAAAGTTAGCATGCTAATAATAGCATTTTAACAAGCTAACGTGACCATAGTAATAGTTAGCATGTGTCACGTACCAAGTGATGTGATAAACGGTAGCAGGATTAGCTCAAAAAGTTAGCACGCTAATTTTAGCATGTTAGCAAGCTAACGTGACCATAGTAATAGTTAACATGTGTCACATACCAAGTGATGTGACTCTGGGGTAAACAGTAGCACAACTAGCTCAAAAAGTTAGCACGCTAATGTTAGCATGTTAGCAAGCTAACGTGACCATAGTAATAGTTAGCCTGTGTCACATACCAAGTGAAGTGACTCTGGGGTAAACAGTAGCAGAAGTAGCTCAAAAAGTTAGCACGCTAATGTTAGCATGTTAACAAGCAAACATGACCATAGTAATAGTTAGCATGTGTCACACACAAAGTTATATGCTGCTAGGGTAAATTTTATAAAAATTAGCTCAAAAAGCTAGCACTTTAATGTTAGCATGCTACCATGATAACGTAAACATACATTCAGTTAGCATGTCTAGCATGTAAAAAATAAGCTCAAAAAGCTAGCGCTATAATGTTAGCATGTTAGCATGATAACGTAAACATACATTCAGTTATGTCTAGCATTTAGCAAAATTAGCAAAAAAAGCTACCACTTTAATGTTAGCATGCTAGCATGATAACGTAAACATACATTCAGTTAGCATGTATAGCATGTAGCAAAATTAGCTAAAAAAGATAGCACTTTAATGTTAGCATGATAACGTAAACACATTCAGTTAGCATGTATAGCAAGTAGCAAAATTAGCTCAAAAAGCTAGCACTATATTAGCATGCTAGCATAGTAACGTAAACATACATTCAGTTAGCATGTCTAGCATGTAGCGAATTTAGCTTAAAAAGCTAGCATTTTAACGTTAGCATGTTAGCATGATAATGTAAACATATATTCAGTTAGCATGTCTAGCATGTAGCAAATTCGGCTCAAAAAGCTAGCACTATAATGTTAGCATGTTAGCATGATAATGTAAACATATATTCAGTTAGCATGTCTAGAATGTAGCAAAATTATCTCAAAAAGCTAGCACTATAATTTTAGCAAGCTAGCATGATAATGTAAACATACATTCAGTTAACATGTCTGGCATGTAGAAAAATTAGCTCAAAAAGCTAGCACTATAATGTTAGCATTTTAGCATGATAACTTAAACATGCATACAGTTAGCTTGTCTCAATTACCAAGTTATATAACTGTTAGCTGCGGAATTAAGCAAAAAAGTAAAATGGGGTAAAGTTAGCCCTTTTTGTTAGCGTGCTAGCATGCTAAAGTTAGCACACTAAAACAGTTAACAGTTGTCACATACCTAGCGTCATTTTACTTATGACGCTAGGGTAAATGGTAGCAAAAAATTAGCTCAAAAGCTAGCACTATAATGTTAGCATGCTAGCATAACGTAAACATACGTTCAGTTAGCATGTAGCAAAATTAGCTCAAAAAGTTAGCACTTTAATGTTAGCATGCTAGCATGATTACGTAAACATACATTCAGTTTGCATGTCTCAAATACCAAGTTATATTACTGTTAGCTGCGGAATTAAAAAAATATTTTTTTAGCTAAGTTTGCTTTAACTACATTCGGCACATGCTAACTGTAATCAGGTTAATATAATCATGCTAACTTTTTCCCGTCAATTTTGCCGAGAGTCAAATAACTTGCTACTATAGTTTAGCATGCTAGCTTTTAAAAAAAAAAAATTTTAGTTAATTTTGCTTTAGCTACATTCTTACTGTTAGCATGCTATTTTCACACGATTTCTCCTGATTCTAGCTACTACTACACGTTTTCACACACTTTGAACGTTTACTCCCAACCAGGAACAAAAAAAATTGACATTTTTTTTTTAGCTAGAAAAAAGACTTTTTTCCGACTTTTTAAAAACGCTAACAGAAGCAAAAAAGTGCGAGAGTAAAATAGTGAAGAGAAAAAAAGGTGCGAGGGTAAAAAAGTGAAGAGAAAAAAAGGTGCGAGAGTAAAAAAGTGAAGAGAATAGTTTTATTATGAACATGGCAGCTGGAAGATGTTACACAAACAAAACAAAAAACAGCTAGCTAGCGTCGGGTTTGCGACGCCATGGCAACTTAGAAAAGAAGAGCCGTTATAAAAATGACTTTGTACACGTCGAGTTTGCAGCATCGTCACGCTCAACCAAGTCAAGGGCGGGACGGAAAAAAAAAAACGGAAAACTAATCCAACAGAAAAGGCAGGCACTCAAAGTTAGCATCAAGTTAGCATCCGATAGAAATGTTTGCTCTTTTGGCGCGTGGATACGTTTTGTTGAGGAGGTCACGGCAGTGTTATGGCACGGGAGAGAACACGGACACGCTCAGGTGATGGACGGACTTTGTACACGCAAAAGCAAACACGCAAAGGCCCCGCCCACATGTGGGTGTACTTCCTGGTTGCCAAGGACGACCGCGTGTGGCGGAAATACCCGCTCGAATCCGAGTCACCACTCAAAAACCCGGATTTTTACGAAGGATCTGGTTGTGGGAAAGTTTTCCAATCGCGACTCATGTTGTTCATCATCAAAAATGGAATCGAGAAGCAGTTTGAATAGTGAATCCAGTCGGAATCGAATCATGACCCAGTGAATCTGAATCAGATCGAATCCTTTGATACCCAAAGATTCACACAAAACAATTGATTCAGCTCTAAATCGCGATTCTTTTTCACCCCCGATTCCTAAATCGATTCATCAATTTCAATAATCAATGAAAAAAAATATATATATATTCTGTTTGAATGAAGAATCGGAGTCAGAATCGAAATTCGAAATCACAATAAAGCAATTGCTAAAGGACTAAACGACTCCAATACCGAAACCAATAAGAATGCAACTGCCGCAGGAAACCTGATTGCACTCTCAACGGGGGGTGCTTACAAACATCAGTCGTTTACCAAGCAAAGGTAACACGCAAGGACATTAACACGTAGGATTAACCGAAGGACCGTTTTAAACCAGATGGAATAATCACAAGGCCTCCTTTAGAAACCAGACTTTGCGGAATACTACAGAACTCAGCAAACACATTTGGAACCTCTAAGACAATAATGTTGAATATTCAATAACATGGCAAATTCTTGCATCCAGCACACCTTACAACAGTGGTAATAAAAGATGCAACCTATGCTTGAAAGAGAAACTGTTTATTATATATCACCCAGACCTGTCATCCCTCAACAAGCGCAGTGAAAATCATTCCAACATGCCGCCACAGACATATATATATATATATGTATATATATATATGTATATATTCTGTTTGAATGGAGAATCAGAGTCGGAATCGAATCGTGACCCAGTGAACCGGAATCGGATGGAATCGTTGGATATCCAAAGATTCAAACCCTCAAAAAAATTGGGTAACATCTGAATCGCAATTCTTTTTCACCCCCAATTCCTAATCGATTCATCAATTTCAAAAATCAATGAAAAAAAACGGACAAAAAATAAAATCGCTAGCCCGAGATCCGGAATCGGATCCAGTCTTCGGAACCCCAAAGATTCCAACCTCTTCTCCGCAAAATGCTGGCAGAATCGCTTTGAATCGTGAATCGAATCATCCGTCCCAAGAGTGGGAATCGAGCGAGTGATTTGTTGATTAGGTCCAGACTTTTATTTTGAAAAGGCTCAAACAGAAGCTGACCTCACTTTTACAAAAATAGACATTTTTTTTTGTAGAAAGCTGTCTTTTATTTTGGCGGGAACCAGGGAAGTACACCCAATGCACACGCAGGAAGTCAGCAACACGACAAAAGCAAAGCAGAAACCCAAGAAGAAGAAGAAGAAGAAGAAGAAGAAGAAAGTTGGACTCCACAAATGTTCTCTTTTTTTTTTTTTCGGGTACTTCCTGCACGACAAACCTCCACTGCTTCACGACGACGGCGGCGGCGGGCGGTGCAGTTTGGAGGTCCGGTCTCACAGGTCCCGCCCCCCTCCCCCCCCCCCCCCCCCCCAGGCCCGGAGCCCCGCCCCCGCCCCCCACCCACACAGAGCACAGAGAAGACACGGGACACGTAGCGACGGTTAACGACGTCATAAAAACACAGACAGGAAGTGGCCATGAGCGACACCAAATTGATTGTTTTCGTCAAAAAATACAAATGAGGTGGATTCACAGTGCACACTTTTTTTTTTTTCCTCCTTGGTTTTTTTTTTTTTTTTTTTTGGCAACGAGGACGGCCGCCTCGGTCGGTCGGGGTCTCTGGGTCCGGCGGATGCGATGGAAGAGGGCGGATCGTCTTCCTCCCGAGGTGGCGGCTCAAGAAGCAGGAAGAAGACCGAGAGAGTCTTTTGACATTCAATTAGTCACGCGAGCTCGTTAGCACCACGAGTGTCGCCGCGTAAACTACCCAGGTGGAACGCCGGGACGATGGCAAAGTTTCACATTCCCGTGAGGGGTTTTCCCGAGATCCTCCTCACGTAAACCGGCGGCGAGGTTAGAAAAAGTTGAAAGTGCTACAGAACATTTCGCCGACCCTCACAGTGGAGTCCGAAAGCACAGTAAGGCGGTCTCCCGGCGCTGGGGTTAGTCCTCCTTCCTCTCGGCGCCACCCTGCGCGGCGTGGATGCCGTTGCTGTAGACGGGGAACGGCAGCGTGGAGAAGAGTCCTTCAGCCGCGGTGAAGACGTTGGTGGAGGCGGGCATCTGTGCCGACAGGGCGCCGGGGCTCCCCGTGGCGCCCGGGGAGCCGGCGAAGGGACCGGCGGCGGCGGCGGCTGCAGACATGTTGAGCCTGTGGACATGGTGGTAGAGCATCTCCATGGGGGTTTTGGGGTCCAGGCCGAAGCTCGGACTGTCCACGAAGGAGGCGTTGGGAAGGAGGTTCCCCGGCGCCATGGCCAACGTGACGTCGGCCGGCGCGTAGCGGATGGTGCCGGTGGTGTAGACGCGTGGCGGCGTGCTGCCGGTGGACGCCAGCGAGGCGGCGACGCGGTGCACCAGCGGCAGGACCACGTTCCCCGCCTGCAAGCGCTGCAGCGCCTCCACGTCGCCCGAGTAGAGCAGCGAGGACGAGGAGGAGGAGGAGGATGTGGGCGTGGCTTGCTGCTTTTCCCGAGGGGACGCCGACAGTGGCGGCGACAGGGGGTCGGCGGAGGACGCACTGGAGGGCGGAGCCAGGCTGGAAACTGAGGACGGGGCGGCGCTTCCGTTGTAAGGAGGCTTCCTCGCTCCTCCTCCTGCCCCGCCTTCCGGCGCCCGGAGGCATCAGGACAGCGTCGGGGACCTGGAGGGCCTCCCCTGATGGCAAGGGGAAGGTCTTGTGTGGTCCCGAGGGGGCGGGCTTGGCGGTCATGCTGTACGGCGATTCGTTCCTGGAGATCTCCCTATTGGGCGGAAAATTCCAGATGCTGCTGTCGTTGTCGAAGTTAATGGGCTCCGACATTTCCGTCTTGATCTTCAGCACCGAGGCGCCGCCGCCCGGTGTCTCGGCGGAGAGCAGGTGCGAGGGGTCGACCAGGGGCGTGCCATCCCCCACGGCGACAGGGCTGGGCGTTGCCGAGGAGAGGCGCAACTTCCTGATCCGCGTTCGGTCCCACTTCTGAACTTTCCTCCGCTTCCTGCGCTGTAGGACGGTGTTCGCGGCGCCGTCTTCCTCCACCTCATGGTCGTTCTCCTCTTCCTCCTCCGAGGACGACGACTGAGAGCGATGAGGGTCCTCCGCCTCGCCGTAATGTTCCACTTTGATTCGAAGCCCGCCCAAACCACTCAGAGTCGCCAGCTTGGCGCCACCCCCTACATGCTCCTCCGGCTCCCCCGCCTCAGCCTCGGAAGGCTCCGGACTGTCGTCGCTGTCCGGACTCCCGGGGTTGCTGGACGTGTCTCTCTCCTCCGGACGTTTCACTTCCTGCTCGGGCGAGCACTGCGATTGGCCGGAGTGCCGCTGCCGGCACTGGCTCTCCGCCTCCGGGTCCTCGCTGCGCTCCGATTGGCCCAGCTTCCCTTCCAATTTCTCGTCGTCTGGCGACACAAAGGGTAAGATCACCGGGGCTACCAAAATCAGGAAGTCACCTCCAGTTTGTCGGCGACTTACCAGAGTTGTCCTTGTACTCGCAGTCAGAGTCGGAAGACTCCGAGGACTCCGGGGTCTTCTCCGGAAGATTGGGCAACTGGCTGATGTCGAGCGGCGTGTCCTTGTCTTCGTGGTTACTGCAAGACGCAAACGCCACCTTTTAACACTCCACACTTGGTACTCCGACAAAGTAACATGTCTCGTCATTTGACCTCAGCACGTAGTTGACCCACACCACGTTCTTCTCGTTGGCGTTCTTGGCGTTGATGGCGATGGTGGCGCTGGACTGGATCCAGATGTAGCCGGCGTTCCTCTGGATCCAACGGTAGTACTTGGTCACGCACTGACCCTTGGTTATCACTGACACAAACACACACGGTTAGTCGGCGCCACTTCCTGGTTGGAAGGCACCATGTGACATAGCTTCCTCCGCCAGATGGCGCTGTGACTCCGCCCCCCCCCTGCGCCCGCTGGCAATAAAGGTAACCAAATGAAGCACTAAATGGTTATCCGGGGGCAATATGTAGTGGCATTAATCAGAGCGCGGGAAGGTTTAATGGCCGGGCCGCCAAGACACAAAGAGGATGATTTATAGAAAAGGCGGGCCGCTAATTAAACGCTATTAGAAGCTAATAGAATTGTTGAAGGCCGCACTGTGGCGGCAACGCTCGCACGCGCTCAGTAGAGACGGCGAGTGCGGGAAAGAAGCTTCAATGACATAACCTTGTTTGGCTTCTGTGCACAACTTGCTTCACTCACGGGTGTTGCCTGTGTGTGTAGGTGTGTTTGTGTGTTTGTGTGTATGTGTGGGTGTGTGTGTGTGTGTGTGTGTGGGGTGTAGTGTGTGTTTGTGTGTATGTGTGGGTGTGTGTGTGTGTGTGTGTGTGTGTGGGTGTTAAGTATGAAAAACCTGGTCCTCACTTTTACAAAACCTGATCCTCTATTTTACAAATAAACAGTATTGTGTGTGTGAGTACGTGTTTTTGTTTGTGTGGGTGTGTGTTTGTGTGTGTACGTAGGTGTGTGTGTGTTTGTGTGTGTACGTGTGTTTGTGTGTATGCATTTGTGTGGGTGCAGGTGTGTGTTTGTGTGAATGTGTGGGTGTGGGTGTGTGTGCGTGTGTTTGTGCGTGTTTGTGTGTATTTGTGGGTGTGTGGGTGTGTGTGTGTTTGTGTGGTTGCGGGTGTATGTTCATTTGTGTGGGTTTGTGTGGTTACGGGTGTGTTTGTTTGAATGTGTGAGTGAGGGTATGTGTTGTGTGTGTGTGTTTACGTGGGTGTGGGTGTGTGTATGTGAGCGTGGGTAAGTGTGTTTGTGAGCGTGTGTTTGTGTGTATCTGTGTGTGTTTGTGTGGGTGTGTGTGGTTGTGTTCATGTGTGTGTTTGTGTGTGTGTGAAGGTGTGTGTCAGTGTGTGGAATGTGTGTCTGTGTGTATGTGTGTGTGTTTGTGTGAATATGTTTGTACAGGTGTGTGTTGTATATGTGTGTGTGTTTGTTTGTGAGTATGTGTGTGTGTTTGTGTGTGTGTGTTTGGGTGTGTAGGGGTTGTGCGTGCGTAGGTAAGTGTGTTTGTGAGCGTGTGTTTGTGTGTATCTGTGTGTGTTTGTGTGGGTGTGTGTGGTTGTGTTCATGTGTGTGTTTGTGTGTGGAATGTGTGTCTGTGTGTGTGTGTGTGTGTTTGTGTGAATATGTTTGTACAGGTGTGTGTTTGTGTGCGTGTGTGTGTGTTGTGTATGTGTGTGTGTGTGTGTTTGTGTTTGGGTGTGTAGGGTGTGTGCGTGCGTAGGTAAGTGTGTTTGTGAGTGTGTGTTTGTGTGTGCTTGTGTGGGTGTGTATGTTTGTGTTCACGTGTGTGTTAGTGTGTGTGTAGGTATGTGTCAGTGTGTGGAATGTGTGTCTGTGGGTGTGTGTGTTTGTGTGTGTGGGGGTGTATCCGTGTTAGTGTGTGTGTGTGTGTTTGTGTGAGTGCGGGTGTGTGTGTTTGTGTGTGTATGTGTGTTCATGTGGGTGTGTGTTTGTGTGTGTGCGTGTTTGTGTGTATTTGTGGGTGTGTGTGTGTTTGTGTGGTTGCGGCTGTGTGTTCATTTGTGTGGGTTTGTGTGGTCACGGGTGTGTTTGTTTGAATGTGTGAGTGAGGGTATGTGTTGTGTGTGTGTGTTTACGTGGGTGTGGGTGTGTGTATGTGAGCGTGGGTAAGTGTGTTTGTGAGCGTGTGTTTGTGTGTATCTGTGTGTGTTTGTGTGGGTGTGTGTGGTTGTGTTCATGTGTGTGTTTGTGTGTGTGTGAAGGTGTGTGTCAGTGTGTGGAATGTGTGTGTGTGTGTAAGTGTGTTTGTGAGCATGTGTTTGTGTGTGTTTGTGTGGGTGTGTGTGGTTGTGTTCATGTGTGTTTTTGTGTGTGTAGGTGTGTGTCAGTGTGTGGAATGTGTGTGTGTGTGTGTAAGTGTGTTTGTGAGCGTGTGTTTGTGTGTATCTGTGTGTGTTTGTGTGTGGTTTGTGTGGGTGTGTGTGGTTGTGTTCATGTGTGTGTGTAGGTGTGTGTCAGTGTGTGGAATGTGTGTGTGTGTGTGTGTAGGTGTGTGTGTTTGTGCAGGTGTGTGTTTGTGTGCGTGTGTGAGTGTTGTGTATGTGTGTGTTTGTTTGTGAGTGTGTGTGTGTGTGTTTGGGTGTGTATGGGGTGTGCGTGCGTAGGTAAGTGTGTTTGTAAGTGTGTGTTTGTGTGTAGGTATGTGTGTGCTTGTGTGGGTGTGTATGTGCATGTGTGTGTGCATGTGTGTTCTGGCAATTCTGACTTAATGGGGACATGGCTTAGTTTACACAGTTGTGTTTAGGGGACCTCTGAAGGTATGGAGACAAAAAACAGGTCCCCTGAAGGGAAACCTTTTTAAATGATAGTCAGATCCATTCTCAAGATGCCTAAGTGATTTTTAAGCTTTGGCACAAAAAGCATGTTTACTGGTTACTTTTTTTGTTTAATGGTCCTCAGTAGTCACGAACAGACTTGTGTGAATTCTGCAAAATGATTTAAATCTGGTCCCCGTGAACCATATGAAGACTTTTCCCAGGGTCCCCAGTAATGACTTCATCAATCCAGAGATTTAAAGACGTCTATGAGCTAACTGGGCACTGGACATTTGACCCCATTTTTGTTATGCCTCCACAACCTGTAGAAAGGGTGGTCCCCACAAGTACTGATGGACATGTAGAAAGGGTGGTCCCCACAAGTACTGATGGACATGTAGAAAGGGTGGTCCCCACAAGTACTGATGGACATGTAGAAAGGGTGGTCCCCACAAGTACAGATGGACATGTAGAAAGGGTGGTCCCCACAAGTACTGATGGACATGTAGAAAGGGTGGTCCCCACAAGTACAGATCGACATGTAGAAAGGGTGGTCCCCACAAGTACTGGTGGACATGTAGAAAGGGTGGTCCCCACAAGTACAGATGGACATGTAGAAAGGCTGGTCCCCACAAGTACTGATGGACATGTAGAAAGGGTGGTCCCCACAAGTACAGATGGACATGTAGAAAGGGTGGTCCCCACAAGTACTGATGGACATGTAGAAAGGGTGGTCCCCACAAGTACAGATCGACATGTAGAAAGGGTGGTCCCCACAAGTACTGGTGGACATGTAGAAAGGGTGGTCCCCACAAGTACTGATGGACATGTAGAAAGGGTGGTCCCCACAAGTACAGATGGACATGTAGAAAGGGTGGTCCCCACAAGTACTGATGGACATGTAGAAAGGGTGGTCCCCACAAGTACTGATGGACATGTAGAAAGGGTGGTCCCCACAAGTACTGATGGACATGTAGAAAGGGTGGTCCCCACAAGTACTGATGGACATGTAGAAAGGGTGGTCCCCACAAGTACTGATGGACATGTAGAAAGGGTGGTCCCCACAAGTACAGATGGACATGTAGAAAGGGTGGTCCCCACAAGTACAGATGGACATGTAGAAAGGGTGGTCCCCACAAGTACAGATGGACATGTAGAAAGGGTGGTCCCCACAAGTACAGATGGACATGTAGAAAGGGTGGTCCCCACAAGTACTGATGGACATGTAGAAAGGGTGGTCCCCACAAGTACTGATGGACATGTAGAAAGGGTGGTCCCCACAAGTACTGATGGACATGTAGAAAGGGTGGTCCCCACAAGTACAGATGGACATGTAGAAAGGGTGGTCCCCACAAGTACTGATGGACATGTAGAAAGGGTGGTCCCCACAAGTACTGATGGACATGTAGAAAGGGTGGTCCCCACAAGTACCGAACAACATCTTGGTCCCCACAAGTACCGAACAACATCTTGGTCCCCATTCCAAATGATAACCAGTGTGTGTGTGTGTGTGTGTGTGTGTGTGTGTGTGTGTGTGTGTGTGTGATGGTGACTAATGAAGGCCGTCGAGAGAGAGAGAGAAAGAAGAGCCGTGAGCGTGCCTGAGGCGTCAGCACATCAAAGACTCGCCGTCCTCTCTTTAGCGCCATGTTGACCACTTCCTGTCCCGCCCCCTACACACCTGTCTGCCACTCTCTCACCTTTCACCCCCAGTACTCTTCTCGGGCTCATCACTTCCTGTCTCGCCTGCCACACACCTGTCTCTGCCACTCTCTCACCTTTGACTCGGCAGGAAGTCAAGGTCAACGTGTGTGTGTGTGTGTGTAAGTGTGTGAGTGTGTGTGTGTGTGTGTGTCTAAATGCCTGCAGGCTTCTCTCTCTCTCTCTCTCTCTCTCTCTCTCTCTCTCTCTCTCTCTCTCCTCTCTCTCTCTCTCTCTCAATGCTTTTATTGTGAAAAGGCCAAATGAGTGTATCCCAGGTGACCGGGGTCAAAGGTGACGTATGAGACGATACGGCATGAGGAAGTGTGCTGTAAAATGAAATGAGATATCATATTAGATATGATGTGAAATTAGGCATGGCATGTCATGAGATATGATCTAAAATAAGGTGTGATATGAGATAAGATATGGAATGAGATATCATGAGGTATGATGTCAAATGAGATGTGATATGGTATGAAATAAGACATGAGATCTAATGAGGCATGATATAAACTGAGATATGAATTGAGATATTATTAAAAGTTAGGAATCATACGAAATGAGATATGATCAGACATGATATGAAATGAAATATGATATGAAATTACGTATGATATGAAAAGAGATATGAGGCATGATATGATATGAAATGAGGCATGATATGGAATGAGATATAAAATAAAACTACATATATGAAATGCGATAGGATTTAAACCAGATATGATATTTAATGAAAATGTTATGATATAATATGAAGCATGATATGGGATGTATGAAATGAGGTATGAAATGGAATGAGATATGATCTAAAATAAGGTGTGATATGAGATAAGATATGGAATGAGATATCATGAGGTATGATGTCAAATGAGATGTGATATGAACTGAGAGGTATGGTATGAAATAAGACATGAGATCTAATGAGACATGATATAAACTGAGATATGAATTGAGATATTAAAAGTTAGGAATCATACGAAATGAGATATGATCTGACATGATATGAAATGAGATGGCATGATATGAGGCATATGTCATGATATGAAATGAAATATGATATGAAATTACGTCCGATATGAAATGAGATATGAGGCATGATATGATATGAAATGAGGTATGAAATGGAATGAGATATGATCTAAAATAAGGTGTGATATGAGATATATGAGATAAGATATGGAATGAGATATCATGAGGTATGATGTCAAATGAGATGTGATATGAACTGAGAGGTGTGGTATGAAATAAGACATGAGATCTAATGAGACATTGAGGTATTATTAAAAGTTAGGAATCATACGAAATGAGATATGATCTGACATGATATGAAATGAGATGGCATGATATGAGGCATATGTCATGATATGAAATGAAATATGATACGAAAATTCGTATGATATGAAATGAGATATGAGGCATGATATGATATGAAATGAGGTATGATATGGAATGAGATATGATATAAAACTACATATGACATGAAATGCGATATGAGGCATGATATGATATGAAATGAGGCATGATATGGAATGAGATATGATATAAAACTACATATGACATGAAATGCGATATGATTTAAAACAGATATGATATTTAATGAAAATGTTATGATATAATATGAAGCATGATATGGGATATATGAAATGAGGTATGAAATGAGATATGTTTTAAAATAAGATATGATCAATGAGGTGGCGATTTGTCCAGGGTGTACACCGCCTTCCGCCCGATTGCAGCTGAGATAGGTGCCAGCGCCCGCCGCGACCCCAAAAAAGGGAATAAGCGGTAGGAAATGGATGGATGGATGATCTAAATCAGACATGATATGAAATGAGGTATGACAGGGAATGAGATATGATATGAAACAAGATATGATCTGAAATGAGATATGATTTGAAATGAGATAATACATGAAATGAGGTATCGTATGAGCTATGATATGAAATTAGGTCTGATATGAAATGAGATATGATCTAAAACAGGTATGATATTGAACTAAATGGTATGATATGATATCAAGTATTATATGAGATATATGAAATAAGGTATGATATAAAATGAGATATGATATGAAATGAGATCTCATGAGACATGGTATGAAATTAGATGCTAAAATATGCAATGATCTATGAAATTGGATGTAAGATATGAGATGAAATGAGATGGTGTGATATGATATGAGATGTGATATTAAATGAGATATGAATTGAGATATGATTAAAAATGAGGTATGGTATGAAATGAGATGTGATCTATAATCTGATATAATACGAAATGAGATATATGATATGAAATAAGACGGTATGAGATGTTATACGGTATGATATGAGATATGATATGAGATGGTATGAAAAACGATATGATATTATATGAGATGGCATGAAGTGAAATGAGATGTATGATGTAATATGAGATATGATATGAGATGGTATGACATGAAATAAAATATGATATGATATGAGATGATGTGATACGGATCAATGTATACAATGAAATGAGATGGCATGATATGAAATGAGATATGAGATGGAATGAGGTATGGTATCAAATGAGACGTGAGATCAAATGAGACATGATATAAAACTGAGATATGTGAAATGAGTCGTGATAACAATTAGATACTGAGACAAGAAAAATGAGGTATGACATGAAATAGGAGATGATTTGAAATGAGATATGATTAAAAAATAGATATGATATACAATTAGATGTAATGATATGAAATAAGATGGCATGATATGACAAGTATGATATGCGATAGGATTTGATATGAGAGGGTTAATATGATATGAAATGAGATGTTATGATGTGAAATGAGATTAGATCATATGAGATGGCATGATGAGATTTAAGATGCAATATGAAATAAGATATCATGATATGAAATAAGATATCATCTAAAATCACATGAGAATTGAGATGTTAAAAATTAGGTATATGATATAAGATATGATGTGAAATGAGATATGATATGAGATATGATATCTTATATGAGATATGATATCTTATATGAGATATGATATTAAATAAAATACGATATGATACATGATATATAATGTGATAAATGAGATATGATATGATGTATGAGATATGATATTAAATGAGATATGATATGATGAAATGAGATATGATGTCTGAGATATGATATTAAATGAGATACAATATGATATATGACATATATGATGTATGAGATATGATATTAAATGAGATACGATAAGATATGATATATGAGGTATGATATGATATATGAAATATGATATGAAATGTGGTATGATATATGATGTGAAATTAGATATGATATATGAGATATATGATATATGAGATATATGATATATGAGATATGATATGATGTATGAGATATGATATGATGTATGAGATATGTCTGAGATATGATATTAAATGAGATACAATATGATATATGACATGTGATATGATGTATGAGATATGATATGTATGAGATATGATATTAAATGAGATACGATATGATATATGAGGTATGATATGATAAATGAAATATGATATGAAATGTGGTATGATATATGATGTGAAATTAGATATGATATATGAGATATGATATTAAATGAGATACAATATGATATATGACATATATGATGTATGAGATATGATATTAAATGAGATACGATAAGATATGATATATGAGGTATGATATGATATATGAAATATGATATGAAATGTGGTATGATATATGATGTGAAATTAGATATGATATATGAGATATGATATTAAATGAGATACAATATGATATATGAGATATGATATGATGTATGAGATATGATATTAAATGGGATACGATATGACATGATATATGAAGTATGATATGATATATGATGTGAAATTAGATATATGAGATATATATATGAGATATATATTTGAGATATATCATATTAAATGAGATATGATATTAAATGAAATATGATATGATATATGAGATATGATGTGATAATAGAGATATAATATGATGTATGAGATATGATATTAAATGAGTTACGACATGATATATGATATGAAATGAGATGATAAAATATGTGAAATATGATAAATGAGATATGATATGAGATATGATATGATTTATGAGATATGATATTAAATGTGGTATGATATATGATCTGAAATGAGATAAATGAGATATGATATGAGATATGATATGATACATGAGCTATGATATGAAATGAGATGATAAAATATGTGAGATATGATAAATGAGATATGACATGAGCTATGATATGATTTATGAGATATGATATTAAATGTGGTATGATATATGATCTGAAATGAGATATATGAGATATGATATGATGTATGAGATATGATGTATGAGATATGTGATAAATGAGACATGATATATGAGATATTATATGAAGTATGGTATGATATATGATGTGAAATGACATATGATATGATGTATGAGATATGATATTAAATGAGATACGATATGATGTATGATGTGAAATTAGATATATGAGATATGATGTGATAAATGAGATATGATATGAGGTATGGTATGAAATGAGGTATGATATGACATATGATATTAAATGAGATATGATATGAAATGAGGTATGATATGAGATATGATATGAGATATGAAATGAGAGCGCAGTGAAGTAATAGAAATATAATACTTACGGTCCACATGAGAAAGTCTGATGCCTTCCACGTCTTCAGCATGAACCAACTGATAACAACGTTTGCCTACTACGTCCACGGATGTCAGGTCCATGTAGTCACTGATCCTGCAACACAACAACACTGCTACGTTACACACTATACTACTACTAATGTAGTCACTGATCCTGCAACACAACAACACTGCTACCTTACACACTATACTACTACTAATGTAGTCACTGATCCTGCAACACAACAACACTGCTACCTTACACACTATACTACTACTAATGTAGTCACTGATCCTGCAACACAACAACACTGCTACCTTACACACTATACTACTACTAATGTAGTCACTGATCCTGCAACACAACAACACTGCTACATTACACACTAATAATACTACTAATGTAGTCACTGATCCTGCAACACAACAACACTGCTACCTTACACACTATACTACTACTAATGTAGTCACTGATCCTGCAACACAACAACACTGCTACCTTACACACTAATAATACTACTAATGTAGTCACTGATCCTGCAACACAACAACACTGCTACCTTACACACTATACTACTACTAATGTAGTCACTGATCCTGCAACACAACAACACTGCTACCTTACACACTATACTACTACTAATGTAGTCACTGATCTTGCAACACAACAACACTGCTACATTACACACTATACTACTACTAATGTAGTCACTGATCCTGCAACACAACAACACTGCTACCTTACACACTATACTACTACTAATGTAGTCACTGATCCTGCAACACAACAACACTGCTACCTTACACACTATACTACTACTAATGTAGTCACTGATCCTGCAACACAACAACACTGCTACCTTACACACTATACTACTACTAATGTAGTCACTGATCCTGCAACACAACAACACTGCTACCTTACACACTATACTACTACTATTGTAGTCACTGATCCTGCAACACAACAACACTGCTATATTACACACTATACAACTACTAATGTAGTCACTGATCCTGCAACACAACAACACTGCTACATTACACACTATACTACTACTAATGTAGTCACTGATCCTGCAACACAACAACACTGCTACCTTACACACTATACTACTACTAATGTAGTCACTGATCCTGCAACACAACAACACTGCTACGTTACACACTATACTACTACTAATGTAGTCACTGATCCTGCAACACAACAACACTGCTACCTTACACACTATACTACTACTAATGTAGTCACTGATCCTGCAACACAACAACACTGCTACATTACACACTATACCACTACTAATGTAGTCACTGATCCTGCAACACAACAACACTGCTACATTACACACTATACTACTACTAACGTAGTCACTGATCCTGCAACACAACAACACTGCTACCTTACACACTATACTACTACTAATGTAGTCACTGATCCTGCAACACAACAACAATGCTACGTTACACACTAATAATACTACTAATGTAGTCACTGATCCTGCAACACAACAACACTGCTACCTTACACACTATACTACTACTAATGTAGTCACTGATCCTGCAACACAACAACACTGCTACCTTACACACTATACTATTACTAATGTAGTCACTGATCCTGCAACACAACAACACTGCTACCTTACACACTATACTACTACTAATGTAGTCACTGATCCTGCAACACAACAACACTGCTACATTACACACTATACTACTACTAACGTAGTCACTGATCCTGCAACACAACAACACTGCTACCTTACACACTATACTACTACTAATGTAGTCACTGATCCTGCAACACAACAACACTGCTACATTACACACTATACTACTACTAATGTAGTCACTGATCCTGCAACACAACAACACTGCTACCTTACACACTATACTACTACTAATGTAGTCACTGATCCTGCAACACAACAACACTGCTACATTACACACTATACTACTACTAATGTAGTCACTGATCCTGCAACACAACAACACTGCTACATTACACACTATACTACTACTAATGTAGTCACTGATCCTGCAACACAACAACACTGCTACCTTACACACTATACTACTACTAATGTAGTCACTGATCCTGCAACACAACAACACTGCTACGTTACACACTATACTACTACTAATGTAGTCACTGATCCTGCAACACAACAACACTGCTACCTTACACACTATACTACTACTAATGTAGTCACTGATCCTGCAACACAACAACACTGCTACATTACACACTATACTACTACTAATGTAGTCACTGATCCTGCAACACAACAACACTGCTACCTTACACACTATACTACTACTAATGTAGTCACTGATCCTGCAACACAACAACACTGCTACCTTACACACTATACTACTACTAATGTAGTCACTGATCCTGCAACACAACAACACTGCTACCTTACACACTATACTACTACTAATGTAGTCACTGATCCTGCAACACAACAACACTGCTACGTTACACACTATACTACTACTAATGTAGTCACTGATCCTGCAACACAACAACACTGCTACCTTACACACTATACTACTACTAATGTAGTCACTGATCCTGCAACACAACAACACTGCTACATTACACACTATACTACTACTAATGTAGTCACTGATCCTGCAACACAACAACACTGCTACATTACACACTATACTACTACTAACGTAGTCACTGATCCTGCAACACAACAACACTGCTACCTTACACACTATACTACTACTAATGTAGTCACTGATCCTGCAACACAACAACAATGCTATGTTACACACTAATAATACTACTAATGTAGCCACTGATCCTGCAACACAACAACACTGCTACCTTACACACTATACTACTACTAATGTAGTCACTGATCCTGCAACACAACAACAATGCTATGTTACACACTAATAATACTACTAATGTAGTCACTGATCCTGCAACACAACAACACTGCTACCTTACACACTATACTACTACTAATGTAGTCACTGATCCTGCAACACAACAACACTGCTACCTTACACACTATACTACTACTAATGTAGTCACTGATCCTGCAACACAACAACACTGCTACGTTACACACTAAACTACCTTACACACTAATAATACTACTAATGTAGTCACTGATCCTGCAACACAATAACACTGCTACGTTACACACTATACTACCTTACACACTAATCATACTCCTAATGTAGTCACTGATCCTGCAACACAACAACAATGCTACGTTACACACTAAACTACTACCTTACACACTAATCATACTACTAATGTAGTCACTGATCCTGTAACACAACAACACTGCTACGTTACACACTGTACTACCTTACACACTAATAATACTACTAATGTAGTCACTGATCCTGCAACAAAACAACACTGCTACGTTACACACTAAACTACTACCTTACACACTAATAATACTACTAATGTAGTCACTAATCCTGCAACACAACAACACTACTACGCTACACACTATACTACTACTACTAGGTTACACACTAGCGGTCACATGTTACGACTAAATGTTACGCACTACAACTACTAAGTTACACACTAGCGGTCACATGTTACGACTAAATGTTACGCACTACAACTACTAAGTTACACACTAGCGGTCACATGTTACGACTAAATGTTACGCCCTACAACTACTAGGTTACACACTAGCGGTCACATGTTACGACTAAATGTTACGCCCTACAACTACTAGGTTACACACTAGCGGTCACATGTTACGACTAAATGTTACGCACTACAACTACTAAGTTACACACTAGCGGTCACATGTTACGACTAAATGTTACGCACTACAACTAATAAGTTACACACTAGCGGTCACATGTTACGACTAAATGTTACGCCCTACAACTACTAGGTTACACACTAGCGGTCACATGTTACGACTAAATGTTACGCACTACAACTACTAAGTTACACACTAGCGGTCACATGTTACGACTAAATGTTACGCCCTACAACTACTAGGTTACACACTAGTGGTCACATGTTACGACTAAATGTTACACGCTACAACTACTAGGTTACATACTAGTGGTCACATGTTACGACTAAATGTTACGCCCTACAACTACTAGGTTACACACTAGCGGTCACATGTTACGACTAAATGTTACGCACTACAACTACTAGGTTACACACTAAAGGTCGCATGTTACGACTAAATGTTACGCACTACAACTACTAGGTTACACACTAACGGTCACATGTTACGACTAAATGTTACACGCTACAACTACTAGGTTACACACTAGCGGCCACATGTTGCGACTAAATGTTACACGCTACAACTACTGGGTTACACACTAGCGGTCGCATGTTACGACTAAATGTTACGCACTACAACTACTAGGTTACACACTAGCGGTCACATGTTACGACTAAATGTTACGCACTACAACTACTAGGTTACACACTAGCGGTCACATGTTACGACTAAATGTTACGCACTACAACTACTAGGTTACACACTAGCGGTCACATGTTACGACTAAATGTTACGCACTACAACTACTAGGTTACACACTAGCGGTCACATGTTACGACTAAATGTTACGCACTACAACTACTAGGTTACACACTAGCGGTCACATGTTACGACTAAATGTTACGCCCTACAACTACTAGGTTACACACTAGCGGTCACATGTTACGACTAAATGTTACACGCTACAACTACTAGGTTACACACTAGCGGTCACATGTTACGACTAAATGTTACGCCCTACAACTACTAGGTTACACACTAGCGGTCGCATGTTACGACTAAATGTTACGCGCTACAACTACTAGGTTACACACTAGCGGTCACATGTTACGACTACATGTTACGCACTACAACTACTAGGTTACACACTAGCGGTCACATGTTACGACTAAATGTTACGCCCTACAACTACTAGGTTACACACTAGCGGTCACATGTTACGACTACATGTTACGCCCTACAACTACTAGGTTACACACTAGCGGTCACATGTTACGACTAAATGTTACGCACTACAACTACTAGGTTACACACTAGCGGTCACATGTTACGACTAAATGTTACGCACTACAACTACTAGGTTACACACTAGCGGTCACATGTTACGACTAAATGTTACGCACTACAACTACTAGGTTACACACTAGCGGTCACATGTTACGACTAAATGTTACGCACTACAACTACTAGGTTACACACTAGCGGTCACATGTTACGACTAAATGTTACGCACTACAACTACTAGGTTACACACTAGCGGTCACATGTTACGACTAAATGTTACGCCCTACAACTACTAGGTTACACACTAGCGGTCACATGTTACGACTAAATGTTACACGCTACAACTACTAGGTTACACACTAGCGGTCACATGTTACGACTAAATGTTACGCCCTACAACTACTAGGTTACACACTAGCGGTCGCATGTTACGACTAAATGTTACGCGCTACAACTACTAGGTTACACACTAGCGGTCACATGTTACGACTACATGTTACGCCCTACAACTACTAGGTTACACACTAGCGGTCACATGTTACGACTAAATGTTACACACTACAACTACTAGGTTACACACTAGCGGTCACATGTTACGACTAAATGTTACGCGCTACAACTACTAGGTTACACACTAGCGGTCACATGTTACGACTAAATGTTACGCCCTACAACTACTAGGTTACACACTAGCGGTCACATGTTACGACTAAATGTTACACGCTACAACTACTAGGTTACACACTAGCGGTCACATGTTACGACTAAATGTTACGCCCTACAACTACTAGGTTACACACTAGCGGTCGCATGTTACGACTAAATGTTACGCGCTACAACTACTAGGTTACACACTAGCGGTCACATGTTACGACTAAATGTTACAAGCTACAACTACTAGGTTACACACTAGCGGTCACATGTTACGCCCTACAACTACTGAGCTACGACATAATGAGCGCCTGCACTCCAAAGTTACACACGACTACTACCTAGTCAGGGGCCCAATTGGCGGCCATGTTTGCTACCAGCTGACACGGCAGAACAAAAGTATTGGGACACAGAGTCTGCGACACAAGCCGTCTCCTCGCCGCGCCGCCATTGTCTGTATCTTTTGTCAGACAACACCAAGGTCTGCACGCCATTGTGCTCGCCGAGGCCGATAGGAATCACGGCGGCCCTGAGCCAGATGCCCGAGATGGCTTTTATCCGGGCGGCGGCGAGGAGACGGATCCATCAGAGACCCCGACCGGCTCGTGAATGAAAGCGTGCGCCGAATGCTAAAGTGCGAGGCGACAAAGGACGCCAGCCGTGCCCACCTGTTCTCGCAGTAGACGATCTTGAGGTCCATGTTGACGCGGGTGACGAACATCTGGCAGTCGATGCGCACCTCGTTGAGGGTGGGCGGGGGCAGGGCGTGCGCCACCACCACCATGCCCATGATCTGCACCGGCACCGCCCGGCTGTGCGTCAACGCCATGCGGATGCGCAGGCGCCCCGTCACGTGGATCACCTGGGCGGCGAGAACACAGCCGTCAGCGGCGGCGGGAGAAAGAAAAGCGGCGGCGGCGGCAGTGTCGGCGTCACCTTGTATCCTGAAGACTTGATGTGCACGCCTCGCTTGGTGAGCGTAGACTTCATGCGGATGAAGAAGGAGCGCTCCAGACAGTTGTCGGGGGACAACACGCTGGGGCTGCTCGACTCCGCTGGGGGGCACAACAGGAAGTAGAAACACCATCACACGCCAAAATAAAAGCACTCCCAGTCATGATATACTCTTGTGTGTGTGTCACAATGTCATCAGGCCCTGGAGGATGTCCCGTCAAAATAAAAGAGGGAAACTTTTTTTTAGTAAAGAAAGGATGCTGGCGAAGGACAAGTGAGGAAGTGAAGGAAGGAAGGAAGTGATTATAATAATAATAATAATAATAATAATAATAATAATAATAATAATAATAATAATCATGAGGATGAAGGACACGCAGGACAGGAGACTCCTCTTTGTTTCCTCTGGAATGAATAACAATGTGCTGTGTCCTGTGGGGGCATTGTCAGGGAAGGAGGTGGAGAGGAAGAAGGAGAAGAAAAAGGAGGAGGAGGAGGAGGAGGAGGAGGAGAAGAAGAAGAAGAAGAAGAAGAAGAAGAAGAAGAAGAAGAAGAAGAAGAAGAAGAAGAAGAAGAAGAAGAAGAAGAAGAAGAAGAAGAAGAAGAAGAAGAAGAAGAAGAAGAAGAAGAAGAAGAAGAAGAAGAAGAAGAAGAAGAAGAAGAAAGAGAAGGGCAGGGAAGAGAAGGAGGAGAAGTAGGAGAAAAAGAAGAAGAACAAGAAGAAGGATGAGGAAAAATAATAAGAAGAATGAGGAAAGGAGGAAGAAGAAGATGAAAAAGAATAAGAAGGAGAAGAAAGAGAAGGACAGGAAAGACAAGAAGAAGAAGAAGGACAGAGGAAGAGGAGACAAAGAAGAAGAAGAAGGAGGAGGAGGAGGAGGAGGAGGAGGAGGAGGAGGAGGAGAATAATAATAATAATAAAAAGAAGAAGAAAGATGATGAAAAAGAGAAGAAGAATGAGGAAAGGAGGAGGAGGAAGAAGAAGAAGAACAAGAAGGAGAATATGAAGATGGACAAAAATAAAACAAGGGCGAAGAAGAAGAATGAGGAGGACGAAAGGAAGAAAAAGAAGAAAAAGAAAAAGTAGCAGACAAAGAATAAGGAAAGGAAGAAAAGCAAGGAGGAGGAAAGGAAGAAGAAGAAAAAGAAGAAGAAAGGGAGAAGAACAAAAAACAAAGAACAAAAAGGAAAAGAAAAAGACAAAGAAGAGAAAAGACGAAGAAGAAAAAAGAAGAAAAAGACATAAAATAAAAATGAGAATAAGAAGAAGAAGAAGAAGAAGAAGAAGAAGAAGAAGAAAATTAATAAGAAAAAGAAGATGTAAAAGAAAAACAAGGAGAAGAACAAAAGAGAAATAAAAGGAACAGGAGAAGAAAAAGAAGAAGAAGAAAAAGAAGATGTAAAAGAAAAAGAAGGAGAAGAAGAAGACAAAAAGAAAAAAAAGGAGAAGAAGAAGAAGAAGAAAAGAAACAGAAAAAGAAAAGGAGAAGCCGAAGAAGAAGAAGAAAAGAAAAAAAAGGTGAAGAAGAAGAAGAAGAAGAAGTAAAATAAAAATAAGATGGAGAAGAAGAAGAAAAGGAGAAGGAGAAGAAGAAGCGGTAGTACTGGATGAAGGAGAAGGAAAGGAAGAAGAAGAAAAAGAAGAAGGAGGAGAACAATAACTAAAAAAGAAGAAAAAGGAAAAGAAGAAGGAGGAAAGGAAGAATAAGGAGAAGAAGAAGGAGAAGAAGAAGAAGTAGGAGAAAAAGAAGAAGAAGATCAAGCTCCATGTTCTTCCGCTTATCCGAGGTGGGGTCGCGGGGGCAGCAGCCTAAGAAGGGAAGCCCAGACTTCTTTTACCCCAGCCACTTGGGATCCCGAGGCATTCCCAGGCCAGCCAAGAGACATAGTCTTCCCAAAGTGTCCTGGGTCTTCCCCGTGGCCTCCTACCGGTTGGACGTGCCCTAAACACCTCCCTAGGGAGGCGTTCGGGTGGCATCCTGACCAGATGCCCGAACCACCTCATCTGGCTCCTCTCCATGTGGAGGAGCAGCGGCTTTACTTTGAGTTCCTCCCGGATGGCAGAGCTTCTCACCCTATCTCTAAGGGAGAGACCCAAACTCATTTGGGCCGCTTGTACCCGTGATCTTATCCTTTCGGTCATTACCCAAAGCTCATGACCATAGGTGAGGATGGGAACGTAGATCGACCGGTAAATTGAGAGCTTTGCCTTCCGGCTCAGCTCCTTCTTCACCACAACGGATCGATACAGCGTCCGCATTACTGAAGACGCCACACCGATCCGCCTGTCGATCTCACCATCCACTCTTCCCTCACTCCTGAACAAGACACCGAGGTACTTGAACGCCTCCACTTGGGGCAGGGTCTCCTCCCCAACCCGGAGATGGCACTCCATCCTTTTCCAGGCAAGAACCATGGACTCGGACTTGGAGGTGCTGATTCCCTTCCCGGTCGCTTCACACTCGGCTGCCAACCGATCCAGTGAGAGCTGAAGATCCTGGCCAGATGAAGTCACCAGGACCACATCATCTGCAAAAAGCAGAGACCTAATCCTGTGGTCATCAAACCGGAACCCCCTCGACGCCTTGACTGTGCCTAGAAATTCTGTCCATAAAAGTTATGAACAGAATGGGTGACAAAGGACAGCCTTGGCGGAGTCCAACCCTCACTGGAAACGTGTCCGACTTACTGCCGGCGATGCGGACCAAGCTCTGGCACAGATTAAAACAGGGAGCGGACCGCCACAATCACAGTCCGACACCCGAAGGAGGAGGAAAGCTACCCTCTTGTTCACTGAGTTGAACTCCAACGTGCAGGTTCTGAACCGGGGGGGGCAACAATAATTGCCACCCCAGTCCGTCACCTCCGAGCCCATCTCGAGAGAACTGGTTCCAGAGCCCTTGCTGTGCGTTGAAGTGAGTCCAACTATATCTAGCCGGAACTTGTCCACCTCACGCACTACCTCAGGAGTCCAACCCTCACTGGAAACGTGTCCGACTTACTGCCGGCGATGCGGACCAAGCTCTGACACTGATCGTACAGCGAGCGGACCGCCACAATCACAGTCGGACACCCGAAGCAGGAGGGAAGCTACCCTCTTGTTCACTGAGTTGAACTCCAACGTGCAGGTTCTGAGCCGGGGGGGGGGGGGGCAACAAGAATTGCCACCCCAGTCCATCACCTCCGAGCCCTTCTCGAGAGAACTGGTTCCAGAGCCCTTGCTGTGCGTTGAAGTGAGTCCAACTATATCTAGCCGGAACTTCTCCACCTCATGCACTAGCTCAGGAGTCCAACCCTCACTGGAAATGCGTCCGACTTACTGCCGGCGATGCGGACCAAGCTCTGACACTGATTAAAACAGGGAGCGGACCGCCACAATCACAGTCCGACACCCGAAGGAGGAGGAAAGCTACCCTCTTGTTCACTGAGTTGAACTCCAACGTGCAGGTTCTGAACCGGGGGGGGCAACAATAATTGCCACCCCAGTCCGTCACCTCCGAGCCCATCTCGAGAGAACTGGTTCCAGAGCCCTTGCTGTGCGTTGAAGTGAGTCCAACTATATCTAGCCGGAACTTGTCCACCTCACGCACTACCTCAGGAGTCCAACCCTCACTGGAAACGTGTCCGACTTACTGCCGGCGATGCGGACCAAGCTCTGACACTGATCGTACAGCGAGCGGACCGCCACAATCACAGTCCGACACCCGAAGCAGGAGGGAAGCTACCCTCTTGTTCACTGAGTTGAACTCCAACGTGCAGGTTCTGAGCCGGGGGGGGGGGGGGCAACAAGAATTGCCACCCCAGTCCATCACCTCCGAGCCCTTCTCGAGAGAACTGGTTCCAGAGCCCTTGCTGTGCGTTGAAGTGAGTCCAACTATATCTAGCCGGAACTTCTCCACCTCATGCACTAGCTCAGGAGTCCAACCCTCACTGGAAATGCGTCCGACTTACTGCCGGCGATGCGGACCAAGCTCTGACACTGATCGTACAGGGAGCGGACCGCCACAATCACAGTCCGACACCCGAAGGAGGAGGAAAGTTACCCTCTTGTTCACTGAGTTGAACTCCAACGTGCAGGTTCTGAACCGGGGGGGGGCAACAAGAATTGCCACCCTAGTCCGTCACCTCCGAGCCCATCTCGAGAGAACTGGTTCCAGAGCCCTTGCTGTGCCTCGAAGTGAGTCCGACTATATCTAGCCGGAACTTCCCCACCTCACGCACTAGCTCAGGAGTCCAACCCTCACTGGAAACGTGTCCGACTTACTGCCGGCGATGCGGACCAAGCTCTGACACTGATCGTACAAAGAGCGGACCGCCACAATCACAGTCCGACACCCGAAAGGAGGAGGGAAGCTACCCTCTTGTTCACTGAGTTGAACTCCAACGTGCAGGTTCTGAGCCGGGGGGGGGCAACAAGAATTGCCACCCTAGTCCGTCACCTCCGAGCCCTTCTCGAGAGAACTGGTTCCAGAGCCCTTGCTGTGCGTCGAAGTGAACCCGACTATATCTAGCCGGAACTTCTCCACCTCACGCACTAGCTCAGGAGTCCAACCCTCACTGGAAACGTGTCCGACTTACTGCCGGCGATGCGGACCAAGCTCTGACACTGATCGTACAGGGAGCGGACCGCCACAATCACAGTCCGACACCCGAAGGAGGAGGAAAGCTACCCTCTTGTTCACTGAGTTGAACTCCAACGTGCAGGTTCTGAACCGGGGGGGGGGCAACAAGAATTGCCACCCTAGTCCGTCACCTCCGAGCCCATCTCGAGAGAACTGGTTCCAGAGCCCTTGCTGTGCCTCGAAGTGAGTCCGACTATATCTAGCCGGAACTTCTCCACCTCACGCACTAGCTCAGGAGTCCAACCCTCACTGGAAATGCGTCCGACTTACTGCCGGCGATGCGGACCAAGCTGTGACACTGATCGTACAGGGAGCGGACCGCCACAATCACAGTCCGACACCCGAAGGAGGAGGAAAGCTACCCTCTTGTTCACTGAGTTGAACTCCAACGTGCAGGTTCTGAACCGGGGGGGGCAACAAGAATTGCCACCCCAGTCCGTCACCTCCGAGCCCTTCTCGAGAGAACTGGTTCCAGAGCCCTTGCTGTGTGTCGAAGTGAGTCCGACTATATCTAGCCGGAACTTCTCCACCTCACGCACTAGCACAGGAGTCCAACCCTCACTGGAAATGCGTCCGACTTACTGCCGGCGATGCGGACCAAGCTCTGACACTGATCGTACAGGGAGCGGACCGCCACAATCACAGTCCGACACCCCATACTTCCTCCACCCGAAGGAGGAGGGAAGCTACCCTCTTGTTCACTGAGTTGAACTCCAACGTGCAGGTTCTGAGCCGGGGGGGGGCAACAAGAATTGCCACCCCAGTCCGTCACCTCCGAGCCCTTCTCGAGAGAACTGGTTCCAGAGCCCTTGCTGTGCGTCGAAGTGAGTCCAACTATATCTAGCCGGAATTTCCCCACCTCATGCACTTGCTCAGGAGTCCAACCCTCACTGGAAACGTGTCCGACTTACTGCCGGCGATGCGGACCAAGCTCTGACACTGATCGTACAGGGAGCGGACCGCCACAATCACAGTCCGACACCCGAAGGAGGAGGAAAGCTACCCTCTTGTTCACTGAGTTGAACTCCAACGTGCAGGTTCTGAACCGGGGGGGGCAACAAGAATTGCCACCCTAGTCCATCACCTCCGAGCCCATCTCGAGAGAACTGGTTCCAGAGCCCTTGCTGTGCCTCGAAGTGAGTCCGACTATATCTAGCCGGAACTTCTCAACCTCACGCACTAGCTCAGGCCCCTTCCCCCCCAGCGAGGTGACGTTCCACGTCCCAAGAACTAGCTTCTGTAGCCGAGGATCGGACCCCCAAGTGCCCTGCCGCCCAGCTCACACTGCACCCGACCTCTATGGGTGGTGAGCCCGTTGGGGGGGGGGGCCCACGTTGAATCTTCGGGCGCCTTCCCCAGGCGCTAAAGAAAAATAAGGAGAAGAAGAAGAAAAGACAAAGAAAAGAAGAAGTGATGAAGGAGAGGAGGTGTTTATCATTCTGGTGCTCGCAGGTCCGTGGAGACCTAAGCGACGCCGTCCCTTTAAGACAAAGACCATCATGTGACTTGTCAGCTAATTAAGAAAAATGTAGCGTTTGAAGGACGAAGCTTTCATTAGTCAAACATCTCAGCTCCTTTCTCGCCTCCTTTACTCGGAGGACTCGCTATCTTTGTTGCCTCCCGACTAACACGACCTCACTCGGAGGACTCGCTACCTGCTTTGTTGCCTCCTTTCCTCGGAGGACTCGCTATCTGCGCCACTTCTTTGTTAGCCCGCTAACGTGACAAAGACCTCAAAGTGACACCACAGTCCTTCAAAGACAAGCAGGGAGTACGTGACATGGGCGCTAACAGCCTAGCAACATGCTAACTTACCACGCTGCTAGTGTCAACATACTAACAATGACTAAGCTAATTAAATTTTCTGTTGTCTTTGTGGCTCTTTAGTGTCAACATGCTAACTTAGCGAGCTACTATTTCAGTGATTATCTATGACGACTACGCAAATTCAGTTTTCTGTTTTCTTTGTGGCTCTTTAGTTTCAACATGCTAACTTAGCGAGCTACTATTTCAGTGATTATCTATGACGACTAAGCTAATTCAGTTTTCTGTTTTCTTTGTGGCTCTTTGGTGTCAACATGCTAACTTAGCTAGCTACTATTTCAGTGATTATCCGTGATTAACAAGCTAACTTAATTTTCTGTTGTCTTTGTGGCTCCTTAGAGTCAACATGCTAACTTAGCGAGCTGCTATTTCAGAGATTATCTATGACGACCAAGCTAATTCAGTTTTCTGTTTTCTTTGTGGCTCTTTAGTGTCAACATGCTAACTTAGCGAGCTACTATTTCAGTGATTCTCCGTGATTAACAAGCTAACTTAATTTTCTGTTGTCTTTGTCGTTCTTTAGTGTCAACATGCTAACTTAGTGAGCTACTATTTCAGTGATTATCTATGATGACCAAACTAATTCAGTTTTCTGTCTTTAGTGTCAACATGCTAGCAATGCTATGCTACGTGTCCACCGGGGGGCGTCTCTCCCTTTAACAGAGCGCTATTGTTTTTTTTTTGTCACCAGCCGCCGGGTCATTTTTCTGCCTGCCGCTTTTTTACCCACAATGCAACGGCGGCAGTGGAGCAATCATGACAAATGTGCCGTGGCCCGCTCTCTCACACGCGTACATAAATATATATGAAAGAGCAGATAGGAGCTCAGTCGCACACTTGCGCACACACACACACACACACACACACACACACACACACACACACACACACACACACACACACACACACAGGTAAAGTTTAATAGTGTAAACAGTGTGTAAGTGTGCTGTCACACCGCAGCCTCTCTGACTCACTATCGCGACCACGCTGTAATTGAATCGCTGCCATCAAGGGGCGGGGGGGGGGGGGGGGGGGGGGGGGAGTTGAGCGGGGGAGCGGCGCGGGTGTGGAGAGGAGGGGGTTTGGATGGGGGTGGATGTGGCGCACCTCATGAATAGAATGTGTTTGCTATCAGGCGACTTTGACAAATGGTGTCAGGGGGAAGACGAGGATGAGGACGGGGCTGCGATGACGGAGACGGGGTGTGTCGCCAGCTTTGAGCGAAACCATGAATCAATCACTAATCAATGATGTCTTATGAGCGCTTCCAGTTGAGTTGTACGCGCGTTTTATTTTGAAAGGCCTTTAAAATCAAAGAAAAAAATGTACCGATTGTGTGGGGTTCCAATGAATGCAAAGCCCTCTCCCGCACCTTCCTCCACCATCCTGCCCTCTACCGCTCTCTCCCGCACTCTCCCGCACCCTCTCGCACCCTTTCGCACCATCCCGCGCTCTCCCGCACCATCCTGCACCCTCCCGCAGTCTCCCTCACCCTCTTGCGCTCTCCTGCACGCTCCCGCCCCATCCCGAACTCTCCGGCACCATCCTGCACTCTTCCGCGCTCTCCCGCACCCTCTTGCGCTCTCCTGCACCCTTCCGCCCCATCCCGAACTCTCCGCACTCTCCCCCACCATCCTGCGCTCTCCCGCACCCTCCCCCACCATCCTGCGCTCTACCGCACGCTCCCGCACTCTCTCGCACCATCCTGCACCCTTCCGCCCCATCCCGAACTCTCCGCACTCTCCCGCACCATCCTGCACTCTCCCGCACTCTTTGGCACCATCCCGACTCTCCCACACCATCCCGCGCTCTCACCGTGCTTTCCCGCACCCTCCCGCACTCTCCCGTGCTCTCCCGCACCCTCCCGCACTCTCCCGTGCTCTCTCCCGCACCATCCTGCACTCTCCCGCACCATCCCGCGTTCTCCCGCACCCTCCCGCACTCTCCCGCACCATCCGGCACTCTCCTGCACCATCCCGCACTCTCCCGCACCATCCGGCACTCTCCCGCACCATCCCGCGTTCTCCCGCACCCTCCCGCACCCTCCCGCACTCTCCCGCACCCTCCCGCACTCTCCCGCACCATCCTGCACCATCCTGCACTCTCCCGCACCATCCTGCACCATCCTGCACTCTCCTGCACCATCCTGCGTTCTCCCACACTCTCCCGCCCCTCGCAGCACCAATCAGCTCGGAATAAATCCGCGGCAGATCTAATTACGGCGCCGTCTCAGAGGAGCCGCGCCGCCGGAGAGGTGACTGTTTGAACAGACTGATGAAGCCACGTCCTCGGCGGACAGTCAGTCATTTTGTTGAATTTACAAATGGATTTCGCCCTAATTCCCAAATTATCGTCGGCGCGATGAAAAAGCTTTTGGAGGAAGTACAAAGTCTTCCACGTGGCGCCGGAGCGGATGCGGGGGTGCGTGGAATCCCAATGAGCAGCTGGCCTGCGCGCCGGGGAAAAGGACTTTGGTTTAGGGCACTCGAACAATGGGGCTGCGGAACCAATGGAGTCCCCGGCACAACCACCCCAAAGTCCAAAATATGACAGAAGAGTAAAGGCACAGGGATATCATCCATGCATCCATTTTCTACCGCTTGTCCTTTTCAGGGTCGCGGGGAGTGCTGGAGCCTATCTCAGCTGCATTCGGGCGGGAGGCGAGGTACACCCTGGACAAGTCGCCCTCTCATCGCAGGGCCAACACATTCACACACTAGGGACCATTTAGTGTTGCCAGTCAACATATCCCCAGGTGCATGTCTTTGGAGGTGGGAGGGGCCTATCCCCAGGTGCATGTCTTTGGAGGTGGGAGGAAGCCGGAGTACCCGTAGGGAACCCACGCAGTCAAGGACTAAAGGATATGTCTGGGAAATGTGGAACTATCCATCCATCCATTTTCTACCTACCGTTCGTCCCTACTGGTATCGAATTAGTTTTAGGGTTGGTGAGAAACTGACCAGCTAAAGAAAACAGGATTCCCCCAAAAGATCCAACTATTCCCTAAAACTCGAAGGGTTTACTCCATAAAGGCCAGAACACTAAAGGTCCTGTTGGACCTAAGAGGTCCAAAATGTTCCCAAAAAGGAAAATACCGGACTCTTTGGGACCCTCCAAGTGCAATCCAGACCTATTACTGACTGAATTAGCAATAAGGTTGGTGAGAAACTGACCAACTTAAGGTTCCAGGATTCCCTCAAAGGGGCTCATCTCATCCCTAAATATCCAAGAGTTTACCCCCCTAAAAGATTGGTGACCCTATTGGGTTCAACATCTGCCTAAAATGAAATATAGGGGGCTATTTTGGGTACATTCCAGACTCTTTGGGACCCTCCAAGTGGAATCCAGACCTATTACTGACTGAATTAGCAATAAGGTTGGTGAGAAACCGACCACCTAGAGGTTCCAGGATTCCTCCAAAGGGGATCATCTCATCCCTAAATATCCCAGAGTTTACCCCAGAAAAGATTGGTGACCCTATTGGGTTCAACATCTGTCTGAGATGAAAGGAAAGGGGCTATTTTGAGTACATTCTGGGCTCTTTGGGACCCTCCAAGTGCAATTCAGACCTATCAGTACCTTGCCTGACTGACTTAGCAATAAGGTTGGTGAGAAACTGACCAACTGAAGGCTCCAGGATTCCCTCAAAGGGGCTCATCTCATCCTTAAATATCCAAGAGTTTACCCCCCTAAAAGATTGGTGACCCTATTGGTTCCAACATCTGTCTGAGATGAAAGGAAAGGGGCTATTTTGGGTACATTCCGGGCTCTTTGGGACCCTCCAAGTGCAATTCAGACCTATTAGTACCTTGCCTGACTGACTTAGCAATAAGGTTGGTGAGAAACTGACCAACTTAAGGTTCCAGGATTCTTCCAAAGGGGCTCATCTCATCCCTAAATATCCAAGAGTTTACCCCATAAAAGATTGGTGACCCTATTGGTTCCAACATCTGTCTGAGATGAAAGGAAAGGGGCTATTTTGGGTACATTCCGGACTCTTTGGGACCCTCCAAGTGGAATCCAGACCTATTACTGACTGAATTAGCAATAAGGTTGGTGAGAAACCGACCAGCTAGAGGTTCCAGGATTCCTCCAAAGGGGCTCATCTCATCCCTAAATATCCAAGAGTTTACCCCCCTAAAAGATTGGTGACCCTATTGGGTCCAACATCTGTCTGAGATTAATGGAAAGGGGTTATTTTGAGTACATTCCGGGCTCTTTGGGACCCTCCAAGTGCAATTCAGACCTGACTGACTTAGCAATAAGGTTGGTGAGAAACTGACCAACTGGAGGCTCCAGGATTCCCTCAAAGGGGATCATCTCATCCCTAAATATCCAAGAGTTTACCCCAGAAAAGATTGGTGACCCTACTGGGTCCAACATCTGCCTAAGATGAAAGGAAAGGGGCTATTTTGAGTACATTCCGGGCTCTTTGGGACCCTCGAAGTGCAATTCAGACCTATCAGTACCTTGCCTGACTGACTTAGCAATAAGGTTGGTGAGAAACTGACCAACTGAAGGCTCCAGGATTCCCTCAAAGGGGCTCATCTCATCCTTAAATATCCAAGAGTTTACCCCCCTAAAAGATTGGTGACCCTATTGGTTCCAACATCTGTCTGAGATGAAAGGAAAGGGGCTATTTTGGGTAAATTCCGGGCTCTTTGGGACCCTCCAAGTGCAATTCAGACCTATTAGTACCTTGCCTGACTGACTTAGCAATAAGGTTGGTGAGAAACTGACCAACTTAAGGTTCCAGGATTCTTCCAAAGGGGCTCATCTCATCCCTAAATATCCAAGAGTTTACCCCAGAAAAGATTGGTGACCCTATTGGGTCCAACATCTGCCTAAAATGAAATATAGGGTGCTATTTTGGGTACATTCCGGACTCTTTGGGACCCTCCAAGTGCAATCCAGACCTATTAGTACCTTGCCTGACTGAATTAGCAATAAGGTTGGTGAGAAACTGACCAACTTAAGGTTCCAGGATACTTCCAAAGGGGCTCATCTAATCCCTAAATATCCAAGAGTTTACCCCCCTAAAAGATTGGTGACCCTATTGGGTCCAACATCTGTCTGAGATGAAAGGAAAGGGGCTATTTTGGGTACATTCTGGGCTCGTTGGGACCCTCCAAGTGCAATTCAGACCTGACTGACTTAGCAATAAGGTTGGTGAGAAACTGACCAACTGGAGGCTCCAGTATTCCCTCAAAGGGGATCATCTCATCCTTAAATATCCAAGAGTTTACCCCCCTAAAAGATTGGTGACCCTATTGGTCCAACATCTGTCTGAGATGAAAGGAAAGGGGCTATTTTGAGTACATTCCGGGCTCTTTGGGACCCTCCAAGTGCAATTCAGACCTATTAGTACCTTGCCTGATTGACTTAGCAATAAGGTTGGTGAGAAACTGACCAACTGAAGGTTCCAGGATTCTTCCAAAGGGGCTCATCTCATCCCTAAATATCCAAGAGTTTACCCCAGAAAAGATTGGTGGCCCTAATGGGTCCAACATCTGCCTAAGATGAAATATAGGGGGCTATTTTGGGTACATTCCGGACTCTTTGGGACCCTCCAAGTGGAATCCAGACCTATTACTGACTGAATTAGCAATAAGGTTGGTGAGAAACCGACCACCTAGAGGTTCCAGGATTCCTCCAAAGGGGCTCATCTCATCCCTAAATATCCAAGAGTTTACCCCCCTAAAAGATTGGTGACCCTATTGGGTCCAACATCTGTCTGAGATGAAAGGAAAGGGGCTATTTTGAGTACATTCTGGGCTCGTTGGGACCCTCCAAGTGCAATCAGACCTGACTGACTTAGCAATAAGGTTGGTGAGAAACTGACCAACTGGAGGCTCCAGGATTCCCTCAAAGGGGATCATCTCATCCCTAAATATCCAAGAGTTTACCCCAGAAAAGATTGGTGACCCTATTGGGTCCAACATCTGCCTAAGATGAAATATAGGGGATATTTTGGGTACATTCCGGACTCTTTGGACCCTCCAAGTGCAATCCAGACCTATTAGTACCTTGCCTGACTGAATTAGCAATAAGGTTGGTGAGAAACTGACCAACTGAAGGTTCCAGGATTCTTCCAAAGGGGCTCATCTCATCCCTAAATATCCAAGAGTTTACCCCAGAAAAGATTGGTGACCCTATTGGGTCCAACATCTGCCTAAGATGAAATATAGGGGGCTACTTTGGGTACATTCCGGACTCTTTGGGACCCTCCAAGTGCAATCCAGACCTATTACTGACTGAATTAGCAATAAGGTTGGTGAGAAACCGACCACCTAGAGGTTCCAGGATTCCTCCAAAGGGGCTCATCTAATCCCTAAATATCCAAGAGTTTACCCCCCTAAAAGATTGGTGACCCTATTGGGTCCAACATCTGTCTGAGATGAAAGGAAAGGGGCTATTTTGAGTACATTCTGGGCTCGTTGGGACCCTCCAAGTGCAATTCAGACGTGACTGACTTAGCAATAAGGTTGGTGAGAAACTGACCAACTTAAGGCTCCGGGATTCTCTCAAAGGGATCATCTCATCCCTAAATATCCAAGAGTTTACCCCAGAAAAGATCGGTGACCCTATTCCGGGCTCTTTGGGACCCTCCAAGTGCAATTCAGACCTATTAGTACCTTGCCTGACTGACTTAGCAATAAGGTTGGTGAGAGACTGACCAACTGAAGGCTCCAGGATTCTCTCAAAGGGGATCATCTCATCCCTAAATATCCAAGAGTTTACCCCAGAAAAGATCGGTGACCCTATTCCGGGCTCTTTGGGACCCTCCAAGTGCAATTCAGACCTATTAGTACCTTGCCTGACTGACTTAGCAATAAGGTTGGTGAGAGACTGACCAACTGAAGGCTCCAGGATTCCCTCAAAGGGGCTCATCTCATCCCTAAATATCCAAGAGTTTACCCCCCTAAAAGATTGGTGACCCTATTGGGTCCAACATCTGTCTGAGATGAAAGGAAAGGGGTTATTTTGAGTACATTCTGGCTCGTTGGGACCCTCCAAGTGCAATTCAGACCTGACTGACTTAGCAATAAGGTTGGTGAGAACTGACCAACTGAAGGCTCCAGGATTCCCTCAAAGGGGCTCATCTAATCCCTAAATATCCAAGAGTTTACCCCCCTAAAAGATTGGTGACCCTATTGGGTCCAACATCTGTCTGAGATGAAAGGAAAGGGGCTATTTTGAGTACATTCCGGGCTCTTTGGGACCCTCCAAGTGCAATTCAGACCTATCAGTACCTTGCCTGACTGACTTAGCAATAAGGTTGGTGAGAAACTGACCAACTTAAGGTTCCAGGATACTTCCAAGGGGCTCATCTCATCCTTAAATATCCAAGAGTTTACCCCCCTAAAAGATTGGTGACCCTAATGGGTCCAACATCTGCCTAAGATGAAATATAAGGGGCTATTTTGGGTACATTCCGGACTCTTTGGGACCCTCCAAGTGCAATCCAGACCTATTACTGACTGAATTAGCAATAAGGTTGGTGAGAAACTGACCAACGTAAGGCTCCGGGATTCTCTCAAAGGGGCTCATCTCATCCCTAGATATCCAAGAGTTAACCCCAGAAAAGATTGGTGACCCTATTGGGTCCAACATCTGTCTGAGATTAAAGGAAAGGGGCTATTTTGAGTACATTCCGGGCTCTTTGGGACCCTCCAAGTGCAATTCAGACCTATTAGTACCTCGCCTGATTGAATTAGCAATAAGGTTGGTGAGAAACCGACCACCTAGAGGCTCCAGGAATTCCCTCAAAGGGGATCATCTCATCCCTAAATATCCAATAGTTTACCCCAGAAAAGATTGGTGACCCTAATGGGTCCAACATCTGCCTAAAATGAAATATAGGGGGCTATTTTGGGTACATTCCGGACTCTTTGGGACCCGCTAAGTGCAATTTAGACCTATTGCCGCCTTGCCGGCCTGATTAGGGTTAGGGTCGTTGAAAAGCTGACGGAGTACCTCCAAGTCTTGGAGATCCACTGGCAAACGGGTTCTTGCGTGTCCTACCTGGCTCGGGCGTCTGGGAGGGCGAGGAGGACGATGCCGAGGATGCGGCGTCGTCATTGAGGCCGCTCTGGGACAGAGAGACCCCCCGCCCGGGGGGGAGTTTCATCCCCAGCTCTTCTGCCATCTCCACGTGGTCGCCGGGATGGACGTAGTCGAAGACGCTGCTGCCCGTCAGCTCCACCTGCAGGACGACACCGGCATGACACGTCACATGAGTGATTTTATCAGACCACATACCAGACGGTAAAACTAGGTCTAGCAATGCGGATTCATGCCCGCAAGGATTCTCTTAATCCATCAAAGTACGAACAGCCCTTTGGTTGCAAAGGCAACAGGGTAGAGGTGAGCCATCACCTGACTTATAAAACGGGTCTTGGACTTTTAGGGCCTGTGGACTTTTACTGGGAAAAGTCCATGGACTAACAGAATCGAAGGGCTCAAAGTCCCCTGACAGTCCCAGTGGTTGAAAAGGTGCGACATGCACCTAAAGAATCCGAGGGCGGGTGTGTTCCCATTCATCAGGACCTCCTGGATTTCAAGGTGGCGCCACTTTAGCGGCTGCTGGTATCAGGAGCTGTGTGCTCTTTGTGTTCTTGACGGCTCACTCTTGTTCTCGTTTGCCTTTTGGTCCGGGATTCTTCGGGACTGCGCAACAAGGGGCTGGGGGGTGGAGGGGTGGTGTACTTTTGCACTTACCGGCTGCTCCCTCCCTGCCACAGAGACCGGAGGAGATGCGGGGGTGAGAGACGGGGCCGCCGGGTTGGCGCCGGGACGGACGGGCTTCGTGGAGCTGAATGAGCATGTATCGGAGTCTTCGGTCTCCCGAATCGGATTTTGGCTCATCAGCGCAGACCGGACATTGGCCGAGAGCTAGTGGGGAGCCAAGGACGGAGTGGGCTCTCTCGGTTGCTTTGTTGGGTGTGTTCCTGTCTCTGGCTGTGTTCTTATAATGTCTTTGTTCATTTGAATTTTCCTTCTGGTGTGTGTGTGTGTGTGTGTGTGTGTGTGTGTGTGTGTGTGTGTGTGTGTGTGTGTGTGTGTGTGTGTGTGTGTGTGTGTGTGTGTGTGGGTCCACAGAGACAAAAGGGATTACATCATGTAATCCTGTTATTAAGAAATTCCTTTCAGTCGCTCATAAAACGTCTGGTGGAGCAGAACGCGCTTAAGGCGGGAGCAAACGCCGGGCATCCTGGGAGTTGGTGTTTCGTGTCGACACGGAGGGACGCTAATTGGGTATGTTGTTGCGACATACACACACACACACACACACACACACACACACACACACACACACACACACACACACAGTGGCAGAACACTGTAGTGGCATTTCAAGTGGCTGATAAGGTTTGACACTTTGACACGTGATGTTTTTTCCCCCCCTGTGGACATGGTGAAAAATATCTAGGACTAACTCCAACCCTGTCACCTGAAGTCACAAATGGATCAAAAACTTCATAAGTCATGTATGAACTCCATACGTCATGTATGAACTCCATGTGTCATTTATAACTCCATACGTTATGTATGAACTCCATAAGTCAACTCCATATGTCATGTATGAACTCCATAAGTCAACTCCATATGTCATGTATGAACTCCATAAGTCATCTCCATATGTCATGTATGAACTCCATGAGTCATCTCCATATGTCATGTATGAACTCCATAAGTCATCTCCATATGTCATGTATGAACTCCATAAGTCATCTCCATGTGTCATGTATGAACTCCATATGTCATGTATGAACTCCATGAGTCATCTCCATATGTCATGTATGAACTCCATGAGTCATCTCCATATGTCATGTATGAACTCCATAAGTCATCTCCATATGTCATGTAAGAACTCCATGAGTCATCTCCATATGTCATGTATGAACTCCATAAGTCATCTCCATATGTCATGTATGAACTCCATATGTCATGTATTAGCTCCATATGTCATGTATGAACTCCATACGTCATGTATGAACTCCATATGTCATGTATGAACTCCATAAGCCATCTCCATATGTCATGTATGAACTCCATATGTCATCTCCATATGTCATGTATGAACTCCATAAGTAATCTCCATATGTCATGTATGAACTCCATGAGTCATCTCCATATGTCATGTATGAACTCCATGTCATCTCCATATGTCATGTA
>NC_084634.1:1899951-1904951 GCF_033978795.1 Nerophis ophidion | reverse complement strand
TTAAAAACAAGTATCACACAACACAGTAGCGTAGTAGGCCTAAGTGTTCATTAAAAACAAGTATCACACAACACAGTAGCGTAGTAGGCTTAAGTGTTCATTAAAAACAAGTATCACACAACACAGTAGCGTAGTAGGCCTAAGTGTTCATTAAAAACAAGTATCACACAACACAGTAGCGTAGTAGGCCTAAGTGTTCATTAAAAACAAGTATCACACAACACAGTAGCGTAGTAGGCTTAAGTGTTCATTAAAAACAAGTATCACACAACACAGTAGCGTAGTAGGCCTAAGTGTTCATTAAAAACAAGTATCACACAACACAGTAGCGTAGTAGGCCTAAGTGTTCATTAAAAACAAGTATCACACAACACAGTAGCGTAGTAGGCCTAAGTGTTCATTAAAAACAAGTATCACATAACACAGTAGCGTAGTAGGCCTAAGTGTTCATTAAAAACAAGTATCACATAACACAGTAGCGTAGTAGGCCTAAGTGTTCATTAAAAACAAGTAGCATAGTAGGCCTAAGTCTTCATTAAAAACAAGTAGCGTAGTAGGCCTAAGTGTTCATTAAAAACAAGTATCACATAACACAGTAGCGTAGTAGGCCCAAGTGTTCATTAAAACTAGTAGCGTAGTAGGCCTAAGTGTTCATTAAAAATAAGTATCACATAACACAGTAGCGTAGTAGGCCTAAGTGTTCATTAAAAACAAGCATCACATAACACAGTAGCGTAGTAGGCCTAAGTGTTCATTAAAAACAAGTAGCGTAGTAGGCCTGAGTGTTCATTAAAAACAAGTAGCATAGTAGGCCTAAGTGTTCATTAAAAACAAGTATCACACAAAACAGTAGCGTAGTAGGCCTAAGTGTTCATTAAAAACAAGCATCACATAACACAGTAGCGTAGTAGGCCTAAGTGTTCATTAAAAACAAGTAGCGTAGTAGGCCTAAGTGTTCATTAAAAACAAGTGGCGTAGTAGGCCTAAGTGTTCATTAAAAACAAGTAGCGTAGTAGGCCTAAGTGTTCATTAAAAACAAGTAGCGTAGTAGGCCTAAGTGTTCATTAGAAACAACTATCACATAACACAGTAGCGTAGTAGGCCTAAGTGTTCATTAAAAACAAGTATCACATAACACAGTAGCGTAGTAGGCCTAAGTGTTCATTAGAAACAACTATCACATAACACAGTAGCGTAGTAGGCCTAAGTGTTCATTAAAAACAAGTATCACATAACACAGTACCGTAGTAGGCCTAAGTGTTCATTAAAAACAAGTATCACATAACACAGTAGCGTAGTAGGCCCAAGTGTTCATTAAAAACAAGTATCACACAACACAGTAGCGTAGTAGGCCCAAGTGTTCATTAAAAACTAGTAGCGTAATAAGCCTAAGTGTAAATTAAAAAATTTGTATCACATAACACAATAGCGTAGTAGGCCTAAGTGTTCATTAAAAACAAGTATCACATAACACAGTAGCGTAGTAGGCCTAAGTGTTCATTAAAACAAGTATCAACATAACACAGTAGCGTAGTAGGCCTAAGTGTTCATTAAAACAAGTATCAACATAACACAGTAGCGTAGTAGGCCTAATTGTTCATTAAAAACAATTATCACACAAACCAGTAGCGTAGTAGGCCTAAGTGTTCATTAAAAGCAAGTATCACATAACACAGTAGCGTAGTAGGCCTAAGTGTTCATTAAAAGCAAGTATCACACAACACAGTAGCGTAGTAGGCCTAAGTGTTCATTAAAAACAAGTATCACATAACACAGTAGCATAGTAGGCCTAAGTGTTCATTAAAAACAATTATCACACAAACCAGTAGCGTAGTAGGCCTAAGTGTTCATTAAAAACAAGTATCACATAACACAGTAGCGTAGTAGGCCTAAGTGTTCATTAAAAGCAAGTATCACACAACACAGTAGCGTAGTAGGCCTAAGTGTTCATTAAAAACAAGTATCACACAACAAAGTAGCGTAGTAGGCCTTGTACATCATGTCTCTACATGTCCAAGATTTCCTGGCCACACACACACACACACACACACATGCACACACACACACACACACACACACACACACACACACACACACACACACACACACACACACACACATGCACACACACACACACACACACACACACACACACACACACACACACACACACACTATGAGGATTTGCAGTTAAATGAAGACTTAAGCAGGCGTGGTCACATGATCCCTGGCTGGCGAGGAGGGAGGACAGCAGGAAGAAGACAGGAAGTGGAGAAGGAAAAGGCTTGGATGATGTATATAAGATGTATGTAACATGTATATAAGATGTATATAAGATGTATGTAACATGTATATAAGATGTATATAAGATGTATGTAACATGTATATAAGATGTATGTAACATGTATATAAGATGTATATAAGATGTATGTAACATGTATATAAGATGTATGTAACATGTATATAAGATGTATGTAAGATGTATATAAGATGTATGTAACATGTATATAAGATGTATATAAGATGTATGTAACATGTATATAAGATGTATATAAGATGTATGTAACATGTATATAAGATGTATGTAACATGTATATAAGATGTATATAAGATGTATGTAACATGTATATAAGATGTATATAAGATGTATGTAACATGTATATAAGATGTATATAAGATGTATTTAACATGTATATAAGATGTACATAAGATGTATATAAGATGTATGTAACATGTATATAAGATGTATATAAGATGTATGTAACATGTATATAAGATGTACATAAGATGTATATAAGATGTACATAAGATGTATATAAGATGTATGTAACATGTATATAAGATGTATATAAGATGTATATAAGATGTATGTAACATGTATATAAGATGTACATAAGATGTATATAAGATGTATGTAACATGTATATAAGATGTATATAAGATGTATGTAACATGTATATAAGATGTACATAAGATGTATATAAGATGTATGTAACATGTATATAAGATGTATATAAGATGTATGTAACATGTATATAAGATGTATATAAGATGTATATAAGATGTATGTAACATGTATATAAGATGTATATAAAATGTATATAAGATGTATGTAACATGTATATAAGATGTATATAAGATGTATGTAACATGTATATAAGATGTATGTAACATGTATATAAGATGTATATAAGATGTATATAAGATGTATATAAAATGTATATAAGATGTATGTAACATGTATATAAGATGTATGTAACATGTATATAAGATGTATATAAGATGTATATAAGATGTATATAAAATGTATATAAGATGTATGTAACATGTATATAAGATGTATATAAGATGTATGTAACATGTATATAAGATGTATGTAACATGTATATAAGATGTATATAAGATGTATATAAAATGTATATAAGATGTATGTAACATGTATATAAGATGTATGTAACATGTATATAAGATGTATATAAGATGTATATAAAATGTATATAAGATGTATGTAACATGTATATAAGATGTATATAAGATGTATGTAACATGTATATAAGATGTATGTAACATGTATATAAGATGTATGTAACATGTATATAAGATGTATATAAGATGTATATAAGATGTATATAAGATGTATATAGAAATGTATATAAGATGTATGTAACATGTATATAAGATGTATGTAACATGTATATAAGATGTATATAAGATGTATATAAGATGAATATAAGATGGATCTAAGATGTATATAAAATGTATATAAGATGTATGTAACATGTATATAAGATGTATATAAAATGTATATAAGATGTATGTAACATGTATATAAGATGTATATAAAATGTATATAAGATGAATATAAGATGGATCTAATATGTATATAAAATGTATATAAGATGTATGTAACATGTATATAAGATGTATATAAAATGTATATAAGATGAATATAAGATGGATCTAATATGTATATAAAATGTATATAAGATGTATGTAACATGTATATAAGATGTATATAAAATGTATATAAGATGAATATAAGATGGATCTAAGATGTATATAAGATGTATATAAGATGTATATAAAATGTATATAAGATGTATATAAAATGTATATAAGATGTATATAAAATGTATCTAAGATGTATATAAAATGTATATAAGATGTATATAAGATGATGTATATAAGATGTATATAAACAATAATTGTTATAGCAAACAGGAAGTCACCTGCTGCAGGTGTTTCTGAGGATAAAGACTTGATGAAGTTGTCAAGTCTCCTCTTGACATTTCCTTTCTCTCTCTCTCTCTCCCTCGCTCGCCCCGGTGGCGTGATCAGCGTGGCTAACGAGTGTAGTTTGGTGTTGCAAGAGAAGAGAGTCCACCATCAGAGGAGGACTAACTAGTACTAGTACTAGTACTAGTACTAGTACTAGTACTAGTTCAGCTTCCATCGCCAAGTTAGCGTGGCAGCCAAGTAGTCGCTAACGAGCGCTAACGATCACAATCCTCAAATTGCCAAGGAGATTGAGGAGAGGCCTTCAAGGTGTGTTGCCTTCAAGGACACCTGCCTCTGGGACACATGACCTCGTTAACACATTTAACCCTTAGCCCCGCCCACTTTATGGGGTTCTTACTAATGACCTCATTTACAGCTTTAACGCTTAGCCCCGCCCCCTTTCTCTCACTCTTACTTAACCACTCAGTATACTGATGTAAATGTACTTCCTGAAGTGTACTTACTGAAATGTACTTCCTGAAGTGTACTTCCTGAATTGTACTGATGAAAGTGTGCTTCCTGAAGTGTACTTGCTGAAATGTACTTGTGAAGTGTACTTCTTGAAGTGTACTTGTCATGTGTACATGCTGAAGTGTACTTCCTGAAGTGTATTGATGAAAGTGCATTTCCTGAAGTGTACTTCCGGAAGTGTACTTGTGAAGTGTACTTCCTGAAGTGTACTTGTGACGTGTACGTGTACTTGCTGAAGTGTACTTATGAAG
>NC_084634.1:1892515-1899931 GCF_033978795.1 Nerophis ophidion | reverse complement strand
ATCCCTCACACACACACACTTTCTTGTAGTTCTGACATTCTGGGGACCTCAAAAAAACCCTACCTCTTAAGAACCACCCTTTCTAGATATATAAAGATTTGTATTAACAACATGAATAATATATAAAAAATGTTATTGGGAGCATGATTTATTTCATCGCTTGTTCACACCTCCTCATATGGAAGATACTTTTCCTTCTTCAGATCTCAAGAAGCGTAGAAATACAAGAACACACAAACACACTTTCTTTTTAGTTCTGACATTCTGGGGACCTGAAAAAAATCCCTACCTCTTAAGGACCACCCTTTATAGATATATAAAGATTTGTATTAACAACATGAATAATATATAAAAAATGTTATAGGGAGAATGATTTATGTCATCACTTGTTCACACCTCCTCATATGGAAGATACTTTTCCTTCTTCATGTCACAAGAAGGGTAGGAATACAATGACACACACACACACACCCACACTTTCTTGTAGTTCTGACATTCTGGGGACATGAAAAAAAGGCCTACTTCTTTAGGACCAGCCTTTCTAGATATATAAAGATTTGTATTAACAACATGAATAAAATATAAAAAATGTTATTGGGAGCATGATTTATGTCATCACTTGTTCACACCTCCTCATATGGAAGATACTTTTCCTTCTTCATGTCTCAAGAAGGGTAGAAATACAAGAACACACACACACACTTTCTTGTAGTTCTGACCTGCTGGGGACCTGAAAAAATCCCTATCTCTTAAGGACGACTCTTTCTAGATATGTAAAGATTTGTATTAACAACATGAATAATATATAAAAAAATGTTATTGGGAGCATGATTTATGTCATCACTTGTTCACACCTCCTCATATGGAAGATACTTTTCCTTCTTCATGTCTCAAGAAGCGTAGAAATACAAGAACACACAAACACTTTCTTTTTAGTTCTGACATTCTGGGGACCAGAAAAAAATCTCAACCTCTTAAGGACCACCCTTTATAGATATATAAAGATTTGTATTAACAACATGAATAATATATAAAAAAAGTTATGGGGAGCATGATTTATGTCATCACTTGTTCACACCTCCTCATATGGAAGATACTTTTCCTTCTTCATGTCACAAGAAGGGTAGGAATACAATAACACACACACACACTTTCTTGTAGTTCTGACATTCTGGGGACCAGAAAAAAATCTCAACCTCTTAAGGACCACCCTTTATAGATAAATAAAGATTTGTATTAACAACATGAATAATACATAAAAAATGTTATTGGGAGCATGATTTATGTCCTCACTTGTTCACACCTCCTCATATTGAAGATACTTTTCTTTCTTCATGTCTCAAGAAGGGTAGAAATACAAGAACACACAAACACACTTTCTTGTAGTTCTGACCTTCTGGGGACCAGAAAAAAATCTCAACCTCTTAAGGACCACCCTTTATAGATATATAAAGATTTGTATTAACAACATGAATAATATATAAAAAATGTTATAGGGAGCATGATTTATGTCATCACTTGTTCACACCTCCTCATATGGAAGATACTTTTCCTTCTACATGTCACAAGAAGGGTAGGAATACAATAACACACACCCACACTTTCTTGTAGTTCTGACATTCTGGGGACATGAAAAAAAGGCCTACCTCTTTAGGACCACCCTTTCTAGATATATAAAGATTTGTATTAACAACATGAATAATATATAAAAAATATTATTGGGAGCATGATTTATGTCCTCACTTGTTCACACCTCCTCATATTGAAGATACTTTTCCTTCTTCATGTCTCAAGAAGCGTAGAAATACAAGAACACACACACACACACTTTCTTGTAGTTCTGACATTCTGGGGACCAGAAAAAAAACCCTACCTCTTTAGGACCAGCCTTTCTAGATATGTAAAGATTTGTATTAACAACATGAATAATATATAAAAAATGTTATTGGGAGCATGATTTATTTCATCGCTTGTTCACACCTCCTCATATGGAAGATCCTTTTTTTTCTTCATGTCTCAAGAAGGGTAGAAATACAAGAACACACACACACACTTTCTTGTAGTTCTGACCTTCTGGGGACCTGAAAAAATCCCTATCTCTTAAGGACGACTCTTTCTAGATATGTAAAGATTTGTATTAACAACATGAATAATATATAAAAAATGTTATTGGGAGCATGATTTATGTCATCACTTGTTCACACCTCCTCATATGGAAGATACTTTTCCTTCTTCAGATCTCAAGAAGCGTAGAAATACAAGAACACACACACACACTTTCTTGTAGTTCTGACATTCTGGGGACCTCAAAAAAACCCTACCTCTTAAGAACCACCCTTTCTAGATATATAAAGATTTGTATTAACAACATGAATAATATATAAAAAATGTTATTGGGAGCATGATTTATGTCATCGCTTGTTCACACCTCCTCATATGGAAGATACTTTTCCTTCTTCAGATCTCAAGAAGCGTAGAAATACAAGAACACACACACACACACACACACTTTCTTGTAGTTCTGACATTCTGGGGACCTCAAAAAAACCCTACCTCTTAACACCACCCTTTCTAGATATATAAAGATTTGTATTAACCACATGAATAATATATAAAAAATGTTATTGGGAGCATGATTTATTTCATCGCTTGTTCACACCTCCTCATATGGAAGATACTTTTCCTTCTTCATGTCTCAAGAAGCGTAGAAATACAAGAACACACAAACACACTTTCTTTTTAGTTCTGACATTCTGGGGACCTGAAAAAAGGCCTACCTCTTTAGGACCACCCTTTCTAGATATATAAAGAGTTGTATTAACAACATGAATAATATATAAAAAATGTTATTGGGAGCATGATTTACGTCAGCACTTGTTCACACCTCCTCATATGGAAGATACTTTTCCTGCTTCATGTCTCAAGAAGGCTAGAAATACAAGAACACACTTTCTTGTAGTTCTGACCTTCTTGGGACCTCTGTAAAATGCCTACCTCTTCAGGACCACCCTTTCCAGCACACACAAACAAGTTACAAAGAACACACAAGACTTGCAATGGAGTCAATTTTGGGACCACCCTAAATTTTTAAAGATGTCACCAGCTGGGCTGCAAATGAGACATTGTCTATTAGCTGCAATGTTATTGGGACCATGATTTATGTCATCGCTTGTTCACACCTCATATGGAAGATACTTTTCCTTCTTCGTGTCTCAAGAAGGCTAGAAATACAAGAACACACACACTTTTTTGTAGTTCTAACCTTCTTGGGACCTCTGTAAAATGCCTACCTCGTCAGGACCACCCTTTCTAGCACACTCAAACAAGTTACAAAGAACACACAAGACTTGCAACAGACTCAATTTGGAAAAATCCCTCCTTTTCGGGATCACCCTCAATTTTAAAAATGTCACCAGTAGGGGTGTAAATGAGACATTGTCTATGAGATGCAATGTTATTTGGACCATGATTTATGTCATCACTTGTTCACACCTCCTCATATGAAAGATACTTTTCCTTCTTCATGTCTCAAGAAGGGGAGGAATACAAGAACACACAAACACACTTTCTTGTAGTTCTGACCTTCTGGGGACCTGAAAAAAATCCCTACCTCTTTTGGACCACCCTTTCTAGATATATAAATAAGTGTATTCACAACAATAATAATATATAAAAAACCTCAATCGCCAAAGCACACGCAAACAAGTCACAAAGAACACAAAAGACTTGCAACAGAGTCAATTTGAAAAAATCCCTCCTTTTCGGAACCACCCTTAATTTAAAAGATGTCACCAGCAGGGGTGCAAATGAGACATTGTCTATTAGATGCAATGTTATTGGGACCATGATTTATGTCATCACTTGTTCACACCTCCTCATATGAAAGATACTTTTCCTTCTTCATGTCTCAAGAAGGGGAGGAATACAAGAACACACAAACACACTTTCTTGTAGTTCTGACCTTCTGGGGACCTGAAAAAAATCCCTACCTCTTTTGGACCACCCTTTCTAGATATATAAATAAGTGTATTCACAACAATAATAATATATAAAAAACCTCAATCGCCAAAGCACACGCAAACAAGTCACAAAGAACACAAAAGACTTGCAACAGAGTCAATTTGAAAAAATCCCTCCTTTTCGGAACCACCCTTAATTTAAAAGATGTCACCAGCAGGGGTGCAAATGAGACATTGCCCATTAGCTGCAATGTTATTGGGACCATGATTTATGTCATCACTTCTTCACACCTCCTCATGTGGAAGATACTTTTCCTTCTTCATGTCTCAAGTTAAAACCAGTTAAAACCACTTTGACTGAACCAGAACCTAGTTACAACCACCTTTATTGTAGTTAAACAACCTTAAAACCACTTTGACTGAACCAGAATCTATTTAGAACCACTTTAATAGATGTTGGACTACTTTAGAACCCCTTTGACTGAACCAGAACCTAGTTAGAACCACATTTATTGTAGTTAAACAACCTTAAAACCACTTTGACTGAACCAGAATCTATTTAGAACCACTTTAATAGATGTTGGACTACTTTAGAACCCCTTTGACTGAACCAGAACCTAGTTAGAACCACTTTTATTGTAGTTAAACAACCTTAAAACCATTTTGACTGAAACAGAATCTAGTTAGATTCACTGTAATAGTTGTTTGACTACTTTAGAACCACTTCAACTGAACCAGAACCCGGTTTATACAACTTGGACTGAACCAGAACCTAGTTAAAACCACGTTTATAGTACTTAAAAGACCTTAAAACCACTGACTGAAACAGAACCTAGTTAGAACCACTGTAATAGTTGTTACACTACTTTAGAACCACTTTGACTGAACCAGAACCAAGTAAGAACCACCTTTATATTGGTCAAATAACTTTAAAACCACTTTGACAAAACCGGAATCTTGTTAAAACCACTTTAATTGTTGTTAAGCTAATTTAGAAACACTTTGACTGAACCAGACCCGATTAAAGACCAATTTAATAGTTGGTAAACTACTTTAGAACCACTTTGACTGAACCAGAACCTCATTAGAACCACATTGATAGTAGTTAGAACCCCATTGATAGTAGTTAAACAACCTAAAAACCACTTCAACTGAACCAAAACCTAGTTAGAACCCCATTGATAGTAGTTAAACAACCTTAAAACCACTTTGACTGATCTAGTTAGAACCTCTTTAATAGTTGTTAGACTACTTTAAAACCACTTGGACTGAACCAGAACCTCGTTAGAATCACCTTTTTAGTAGTTAAACAATCTTGAAACCACTGAATGAACCAGAATCTAATTACAACATTTTTTATAGTTGTTAGACAACTTTGGAACCACTTTGACTGCTTGTATCGCACATGATATCACACACACACACACAAGTAAACTTGCTGCAGGACTGCTTGTATCGCACATGATATCACACGTAGACACGCTGCAGGATTGCTTGTATCACACATGATATCACACAAGTAAACACGCTGCAGGACTGCTTGTATCGCACATGATATCACACACACACACAAGTAAACGCTGCAGGACTGCTAGTATCGCACATGATATCACACACAAGTAAACACGCTGCAGGACTGCTTGTATCGCACATGATATCACACACAATTAAACACACTGAAGGACTGCTTGTATCGCACATGATATCACACAAGTAAACACGCTGCAGGACTGCTTGTATCGCACATGATATCACACAAGTAAACTTGCTGCAGGACTGCTTGTATCACACATGATATCACACACGTAAACACGCTGCAGGGCTGCTTGTATCACACATGATATCACACACGTAAACATGCTGCAGGACTGCCTGTATCACACATGATATCACACACAAGTAAACTTGCTGCAGGACTGCTTGTACCGCACATGATATCACACACGTAAACACGCTGCAGGTCTGCTTGTATCGCACATGATATCACACACGTAAACTTGCTGCAGGACTGCCTGTGTCACACATGATATCACACACAAGTAAACTTGCTGCAGGACTGCTTACATCGCACATGATATCACACACGTAAACACGCTGCAGGACTGCTTGTATCACACATGATATCACACAAGTAAACTTGCTGCAGGACTGCTCGTATCACACATGATATCACACAAGTAAACACGCTGCAGGACTGCTTGTATCGCACATGATATCACAGACAAGTAAACACGCTGCAGGACTGCTTGTATCGCACATGATATCACAGACAAGTAAACACGCTGCAGGACTGCTTGTATCACACATGATATCACACACGTAAACACGCTGCAGGACTGCTTGTATCGCACATGATATCACACACGTAAACATGCTGCAGGACTGCTTGTATCACACATGATATCACACACAAGTAAACTTGCTGCAGGACTGCTTGTATCACACATGATATCACACATGTAAACATGCTGCAGGACTGCTTGTATCACACATGATATCACACAAGTAAACTTGCTGCAGGACTGCTTGTATCACACATGATATCACACAAGTAAACATGCTGCAGGACTGCTTGTATCACACATGATATCACACAAGTAAACTTGCTGCAGGACTGCTTGTATCACACATGATATCACACATGATATCACACAAGTAAACATGCTGCAGGACTGCTTGTATCACACATGATATCACACAAGTAAATTTGCTGCAGGACTGCTTGTATCACACATGATATCACACACGTAAACACGCTGCAGGTCTGCTTGTATCGCACATGATATCACAGACAAGTAAACACGCTGCAGGACTGCTCGTATCACACATGATATCTCACACACACAAGTAAAAACGCTGCAGGTCTGCTTGTATCGCACATGATATTACAGACAAGTAAACACGCTGCAGGACTGCTTGTATCGCACATGATATCTCACACACACAAGTAAAAACGCTGCAGGTCTGCTTGTATCGCACATGATATCACAGACAAGTAAACACGCTGCAGGACTGCTCGTATCGCACATGATATCTCACACACACAAGTAAAAACGCTGCAGGTCTGCTTGTATCGCACATGATATCACAGACAAGTAAACACGCTGCAGGACTGCTCGTATCGCACATGATATCTCACACACACAAGTAAACACGCTACAGGACTGCTTGTATCGCACATGATATCACACACAAGTAAACACGCTGAAGGACTGCTTGTATCACACATGATATCACACACAATTAAAATGCAGATTTTACAGTAACATTTTATTTTACCTTGTAGTTTAAGGTGTTTATTTCTATAAATTCTGACAACTAAACTTCAAGTTACTTTTCTTATTTTTTTATATTTTTTTTTGCATAAAAATCTGAAATAGCGTTGACGTGATTTCTCCCCGACCCCTAACTCCTTTCCTGGCAGCATGACCTTATATGGTCATGTGCAAACACCTCA